>NC_136525.1:49582909-49720409 GCF_053919585.1 Euprymna scolopes
CTCTACTCTCTATTGCGTATTGAACTTTTTTTATTCGGTTGGGATTAAATTTTCTCTATATAAATTTTCTATTTATCAATTCTGCATTTTATATGAGCTTGAAGTTTTCTATGGCGTATATCAGATAAACACTACATCCCTTTGTTTTCATTAATATATATATATATATATATATATATATATATATATATATATATATATATATATATATATATATATATGAATATTTATCAAACGTCTGGGCGCAATGGAGCGAGCAGACGAGAGAAATCGATTTATGGCAAAATCGAAGGAGACACAAGACAATAAATTACGAAAATGAAACGCAATAAAATATTGAAAAGAAATTAATATTGAAAACAATTTCAGATTCTTATGTTTGATGAATTTAAGGAAACAAGATCCGTATATAGAGATGCGAGGTGCCTTAAATACGTTTCAAGACTTATTTCGGCTGGGCATTTTTATTGATAGTGCATATTTGAAACTCTATTCCCCTTTAAAGTAATCTCCTTCGGCTGCAACGCACTTGTTGTACCGTTTCCACACTTTCTGGAAGGGTCAATCTCTTCAATCTTCTCATTACGGCAGCCTCCAATGTTTTGCTTGAGCTTAGGGAATAGTCAAGAAGTCACAGTGACACAAGGTTTAGACCAATGGTTCCCAACCCTTTTTTTTTTTTTAATCACGATTTTCTTTTCTTTTTAATTAATTTTCTTGATCCCCTATAGCATATTTTGTTTTTCACTAATGAAAAGAAAACCAATAAAGATATACCATCGATTTATTTTGAAGGAAAACTGAACCCATAGTAAAAGTACATGTATCATAGGGGTCCATATGGATCCCGCTTGAGAACCATTGGTTTAGACTTTAGTGAGAGTGAGGGAACTGTCTTTATGCGCATCTTGGTCAAAAAGTTAACGACAAAAATGGAGTTACCTTGGGACAAACATCACGCTAATCTTCCGCATCTTGTTTTTCTTATCAATAACTTTGTGTGCAGTTCCCACACCGACATCAAACTGTCCACTTATTGTCTTTATAGACACACAACAGTCCTTATTAATGAAATTCTTTATTTTGCCAATCAACTCTCGTATTCTGACTCACTTACTCATTATCCCCCATCTCATCATCCTTCAAATACTCCCTGTCTTTCTTGAATCTCTCATGCCAATCAAAAACCAAGGTGACCAAAGCGCAGCCTGAAACACTTCATACGCTTCTGTGGCATTTTTTACTAAGTTTAAAAAAGAATTGTATTGCTTCTAAAGTGTTTTCACGTTCCTATTACATTTTTGAAATTCACTAGCTCTGACAGTAAGGCTTTAGTAAGGTATATTCTAATTCCTGGTGGAGCTGTTCATTTGAACCTGAAATCATAAAAGATTAGTATGTCATCACATAAGAGATATAGCAATAACTGAATTTTTCAGTGTCTCGATTCGATTCAATGCCTCCATTCAGTCTTGAAAGACAAAGGATACCCCTGTTGGGGCATTTGCGCGTGTAATTGAGGCAAGGGTCGCACAATCTCTAACCACACCTCTCCTGAATCGACACTGTTTGTATGAGAAGACCAGGACGAGTGGAAACAATACCGAGATAAGCAGATAGCACATACAGCACCTGGAAGTCCCAAATGGTCACCCATTTAGTACTGACCAGGCTCAGCGTTGATTAACTTCGGTGATCCAGCGGGAACCGGTGCGTCAACGTGATTTTCAGAGTCTACAACAATTTTAAGTACCTTTTTTTTTACACAGGAATCACCACATTATCAAGGCCAAGAGGCCACTCAAGGATAAGGGTTAAAGAGTGTACAGTAGAAATTGGACAATATAGTAATCATTAGTAATGAAAATTCGGTAAATTTTATAACTTGTATGGAACGGGTCATCAAGAACTTATTTACGTTAGACTTGAACACAACCATATTGTAGTCAGCCGGAAAGCAGGAAAACAGAAGACAATTCCACAGGCGTGCAGTTCTAAGAAGGAAGCTTTGTTCATGGAATCTACGTTTAGGTTTAGGCACAGATAAAGAGTGGGGGGAATTATTGATTGTGTTTTCAGCTAGACGAGTGTTTCTTGTGAAAGTTTGGCGAGGGGGTACCAAAGACTTAAGCTCAGTCGAACACTTTCCATGAAAGTAACGATACATCAGAGACAAACTCGCAATATCTCTTCTGTGAGATAGAGGTTGCAGGGAAGAGAAAAAAGCTGTACCTGTATAAAAAAAAGTCTGGAAACTTATTAATGGAACCGCATACATAGAGAGATCTTCATATCCAAATGCCGCGATGGATGAATAACTGGGTAGACAAACTGATAGGTAATTAAATAAATTTCAATAGACAGATATATAATAAAAATACCTAAATAGGTAGATGAATGGGGGGATTGATAGGTTTATATATAGACTGGCCAGCCACCCGGCATTGCCCGGTCATAAAATAAGCTTAAATATGATAAAATAAAATACGCATCAAGTGCTCTTGAAAGCCAAATCACAATGTAATATTAGGAAAAAAACCCAAATATTTTACTTGTTTGAAATTTATAATTTAAATATATTTCAGGGCTATACTCCATCCTCAGTATGTTTGGTTAACGCAGATGTATTTATTATAATAATTACAGAAGTGGAGGTGAGGACTTGCTCGTTCTTAATATACGCTTAATTATAACAATTTAATTTGTCTAGATTTCGTTTATACTATTACAAAGTCGTGATTTCAAAAGTTAAAAAAAAAATATTTGGCTGCCATCAGCTAGAATCGAAACTGAAATCCAAACCGAAGCATTCAAAGCTGGTGACGTTACCACTGTACCAACGTAACACGCCCATTAACTGATTAAAAATTATAACAGAACATGGTGTATTGACCAAAACGGTCATATGTCCGGAGTGCCAAACAAACGTGTTCTTTTAGGGAGAAAAGCCGAATGTGCCGCTGCTCAAATTATACTTTCATTGTGTTACCAATGGAAAAAAAAAAAAATAAATAAAAATAAAGGATGCTGTTTCTGTATGTGTGAGAGAAAGGAGACATTTTTTGGAGGAATCTAAACTTCCTTATAAAAAAATTATATTATTTGTCAAGGATTACTTTTTCTCCACCATTTATCAAGGTCCGGAGGCCACTCGAGGATAAGGGTTAATGGGTATACATTAGTCAATGTGATTATAGTGTTTTTAACATAGGTATTGGGATTTTTGCAAGTTGAATTACGTAGGTGCCCGGTTCATCAAGAACTTGTTTACATTGGACTTGAAGACAATCAGATTGTAGTCACCTGGGAAGCAGGCCAAAGGAAGAGAGTTCCACAGGCGTGCAGTTCTAAGAAAGAAGCTTTGATCATGGAATCTACGTTTAGGCGTAGGTACAGATAAAGAGTGTGGGAAATTATTGATAGTGGTTTTGGCTAGACGAGTGTTTTCGTGAAAGTTTGTCGAGGGGGGCATAGATTGAAGCTCAGACGAGTACCTGCCATGGAAATAATGATAAAGCAGAGACAGGCTTGTAACGTCTCTTCTGTGGGAAAGATATTTCAGAGCAATTTGAAAAAAAGAAGGCTAAAACGGAACGAAATTTAAATTTCCATTCCGTTTTTAAAACAACCCTAAAAGAGCGATTTCAATAAGTTTTCGTCATTCTTTTTTCATCTGAAAGAACGAAGATCATTGACAGAAGATATACCCTCAGGAGACCTTATCTCTATAGGATTTTCATGCCTGACTTCATCCTCAAATCTCTTCCGCCCTTCTTAAAACAATTTATCCCATTTGTACGCAATTTCTCGGTTGATACGAGTCGCACTATGAACAGTTGACATTCTCCTAGGAATACCAACTGTTTTTCGCCCCTCAGCAATCAAAAACATCATAATTGATTGAGTTTTATCTTGTGTTAATCGCCAACGTTTAAAGTTTTTTTTGTTTAAACTGCAAAACAAATTAAATCCATGTGAAAAAAAGCAAAACAATTTTTTTAAGTAAAGTAAAATGCACATGAAATTCTTTTCACCAAAAACATTCTTTTTCAATTTATTGAATAGCAATCGTAGATAGATAGAAATGGGAAAGCAAAGTTCATAATAGAGGTAAGGCTCTGAAGACAACATATTACCAATTCGTGTTTATATATATATATATATATATATATATATATATATATATATATATATATATATATAAATTAAAAGGAGATTAGAACAATAGTCTAAAGAGCAGAGTGTATTTTAATGTAATAGTAAAATTACTTGTTTAATTAAAATACAGGGAAAGAAAAAGTGCTCGTTGTAATTTAGATATATAATAAGCTCGATAGGTAAATATCCTAGAGCTAATTTAATATTCAGTAATGTGATTGATAATTAAAAATTCAAATTAGAATTAAATTAAAAATCCGTTTCATAAGAAGGAACAACAACAAAATCAATTATTTGTACGATCGTTTCGGAAAACAGTAGAAATTGGACACTATAGTTATAAATTCGGTAAATTTGTTAACTTATATGGAACAGCTCATCAAAAACTTGTTTACGTTAGACTTGAAGTCAACCACATTGTAGTCAGCCGGAAAGCAGGAGAAGGGAAGACAATTCCACATGCGTGCAGTTCTAAGAAAGAAGCTTTGTTCATGGAATCTACGTTTAGGTTTAGGCCCATATAAAAAGTGGGGGAATTATTGATAGTGTTTTCAGCTAGACGAGTATTTCTTATGAAAGTTTGGCGAGGGGGGACCATAGATTGGAGCTCAGTCGAACACTTTCCATGAAAATAACGATACATCAGAAACAAACTCGCAAAATCTCTTCCGTGAGAAAGGGGTTGTAGGAAAGAGAAAAGGACATACCCTACGAGGCTACGAAGTCTATTTTGAACTCTATCAAGGCAGGACAAGTCCTTTCTAACAGCTTCTGCCCAGATGTGGTAACAGTATTCCATCTTTGGACGTACCTGGCTCTTATATAGATAGAGAATTGCATCAGCAGTGAGATATCTACGATAGAAAGATCCCACCATTTTTCCATCGGCCTTGGCAACAGATTTGATGTACGTGTTCCATTTCAGATCAGGAGCGACGGTCAAGCCCAGAAGCTTGGCAAAACTCGAGGTCTCTTGAAGACGAGAGCCATTTATTTCAATTGATGCCAGATGTGGATCAGAGTGTTGATGATGTAAAGAGAGTAGCTTGGTTTTAGATGCATTAAAAGTAACCAGCCACTCCTTTCCCCATTGTACCACGTGCTCAAGATCGGAGGAGAGAGAATCGGAGAGAACTTGTTTGTTGTTTTTTATTTTTCAAATTAAACTTGTCGAAGTTTTTTTTTATTTTTCAAATTAAACTTGTCGAAGTTGTTTTTTATTTTTCAAATTAAACTTGTCGAAGTTTTTTTTTATTTTTCAAATTAAACTTGTCGAAGTTTCTTTGACTAATTTAACCCTTTATTTTTTTCCATGTGACGAATAATTGTCGTTTAGGATTTAATTAGACGTGCATAAACTGTGTTTAATTTTTAGTCGTGCATAATTAGCAAAATCAAGGCACGACTAATCTAAAAACTAAACTTTTTTTATTTTTTAAAAAGATTTTTAACGAATAAAAGAAGCCAAAATGTGGCACACAGCATTCGATAAAAATAATAGTTTCAATTTTCAAGGAGTTCATTATGTAAAGAAATACTTTTGTATTCTATTTACTATTTCTATGATGAAAGAATTGTTTTTAAAATAATTCATTTTGTGTAAATACTTTTTCATATGAATCTGTAGAAATTTTTTTCCACCGTCTGTTTTTCCTTCTCTCTCCCTCCCCTTCTTTACCCCCCTTATCTTGTTCTGCTACTGCTTGTTGTATCCCTTGTTTAATGCGTGACTTTCGATTGATAAAAGAAGATGTGTGCGCCATTTTGTGGGAAGTTTTGAACCCGAGAAAGAAGTCGGCTCGCTATCCCGCGTCAAGAGAAAAGACGTTAAAAATCGCAAGTTTAAACAAGAGAAACCCGTGGTTTGGTTTCTTTTTCTTCAATCGGCATTCGTCAAGGAAGACGACACCGAATTAGTTATAAAAGACTGTTTAAAAAATCAGAGTTGTAAAAAACAAATTACAACGACCTCTTCGGCGAGGAAGAAAGAACTATTATATGGCCTACAATTGGTCTTGTAAAAAAGAATACTAACTCTAGTGAGGCGTTATAATTCATGTCAAAAGGAACCAAGAAATTTTCTATAGAAATACATTACACCACAGAAGATTTGGATTATTTTCTTGGATTACAGAACCAAGAGGATTGAAATTTTCTCGAATGAAAACATTTAAGTTAATGACGCAAGGGAGGTAATTTATATACACCCTCTTTTAAAAAGATTAAGTGTTGACGTGTTTTATTTACGTTCTTTGACACACAGTAAGCCCTGACTACACCTATATTCTTACCCTTACTATGCCTTACAATATTGTTAATGGAGTACCGTCAGAGGGACTAATTTGGCAGACACTGGTATTGGTGAACATAAAACTGACTATATCTTTTTCCCCTATTTACCTTTCCATTTATTTAAAAAAAAATGTGTATCGTAGTAGTCTTTCGTTTTTACCCCTAATTATTGTGCAGTGGGATAACCTTCATTGGACGTCATGATAAAATTCCAATTAAATCCAAAAATATATTTACAAAAAAAAAACCCTCTTAACTGAAACTCGTAAGTAAATTCACTTTATTGTTTTTTTAATACTACCACAACAGATTTTTGCAATATTTCGCGCCAATAAACCTAGTAGTCCGTCCGTCTCGGAGTTTTTTTGTTTTTTATTTTTTACACAGTGATCACCACTTATCAATGCCCGGAAACCACTCAGGGATAAGGGTTATTGCAAGTACATTATGTTAGTGTGGAGATTTGATGAAGTGTTTACTTAAGGGGGCGGTTCATTAGGAATTTGTTAACGTTGGACTTGAACACATCCAGGTTGTAGTCCGGTGGGAAGCAGGAAGACGAAAAAGAGTTCCACAGGCGTGCAGTTCTAAGAAAGAAGCTTTGTTCATGGAATCCACGTTTTGATTTAGGCACATGATTTCTCCATTGCCTATGAGCTCACTCAGATTGTTCAGGAACCTACCCGTGTGCCCGATAATGACGGCCAGTATGCGAGCCTACTTGACCTTTTTCTCACAACTTGCCCTGAACTATGTTCAGTTTCTGTTCTGTCGCCTCTTGGATCTTCCGACCACTCTGTTGTATCAATTAAGATAAAAATGAAATGTAATAAGTCCCCAGACGTACCTCTTCATCGTACAGTGTATCGATACACTAAGGCTGACTGGGATAGCTTCCGTACATTTATATCTGATCTACCTCTGCATTCCATGTTTAAAAAGGATGTGCCCTCTATAGTATTAGACCTAACTGAATGGTTAATTGTAGGTATTGACCATTTCATACCCTCTAAAAAGTTTCAGCAAAAACCTAACAGCCAGCCATGGTTCTCTCCAGAATGTGCTGCTGCCATTGCGCACAGAAATCACTTTTTCCACTGCTTCAAACGCAATAGATGTATGGAAACTAAAGCCGTTTTCAGGACTGCCAGCAACCATTGTAAGAAAGTAATAAGGAACGAAAGAGAGTTGTATGCTCAATCTGTTAAGTCCAAAGTAGCTGAGCAGCGGCTTGGTTCCCACCAGTTTTGGCAAATAGCAAACAGAATCCTGAACAGAAGCGTGTGCTCCATCCCAACTATTATCAATGGACCTGAGGTAATCTCGTCAGCATCAGACAAAGCCAAACTCTTTGTCAAGAACTTTGCAGCTAATTCTACCCTTTGCGACCAAGACCGCCAACCCCCAATATTTCCTCCTGTATCAGAAAACACGCTATGTGATATACGTATATCTGTACGTGATGTTGCGAAGCTAATCAAAAACCTTGATTCCAGTAAAGCAACTGGCCCTGATGGTATTCCAATTATAGTACTCAAAAAACTTCAACATGAATTAGCGCCCATACTTACAAAACTGTTTAAACGTTGTCTTAAGGAGAATAGTTTCCCATCTCCCTGGAAAATCTCATCAGTATGCCCTGTATTTAAGAATTCAGGTGATCGCTCATCCCCCTCTCAGTACAGGCCAATAAGTCTCCTGTGCGTCATGAGTAAGTTGCTAGAATCTGTGTTAAATACAGAAGTAATCAAACATCTCAACAAAAATAACCTTCTTAGTGACACTCAATATGGTTTCCGTTCTGCTAGATCTACAGCAGATGTCCTTACAGTTATATCGCATAGGATTAGCAAATCTCTCGACGGTGGCAATCTTTCTAGGGCAATTGCTCTTGACATATCTAAAGCCTTTGATAGGGTATGGCATAAAGGTTTACTTCATAAGATCGCTAGCTATGGTATAGCTGGAAAAGTCTTCTCAATTATTAAATCATTTCTTTCTGATAGGTTCATAAGAGTAGTAGTTGAGGGGCAAAAATCAGAAGCTCACAGTATTAATGCCGGTGTCCCTCAGGGATCCATCCTGGGCCCAACTCTTTTCCTGATCTACATTAATGATCTTCCAAATCATATCCTTACATCATTTGTGGACATTTATGCTGACGACACTACCATTTATGGTACCACATCTAAGACAGTAAACGACCAAGTTCTCTCCAATTCTCTCTCCTCTGATCTTGAGCACGTAGTACAATGGGGAAAGGAGTGGCTGGTTACTTTTAATGCGTCTAAAACCAAGCTTCTCTCTTTACATCATCAACATTCTAATTCACATTTGTCATCAATTGAAATGAATGGCTCTCGTCTTCAGGAGGCCTCAAGTTTTGACAAGCTTCTGGGCTTGACCATTACTCCTGATCTTAAATGGAACACGTATATCAAATCTGTTGCCAAGGCCGATGGAAAAATGGTGGGATCTTTCTATCGATCCGGTAGATATCTCACTGCTGATGCTATTCTCTACCTATATAAGAGCCAGGTACGTCCAAGGATGGAATACTGTTGCCACATCTGGGCAGGAGCTGCTAGAAAGGACTTGTCCTGCCTTGATAGAGTTCAAAATAGACTTCGTAGCCTCGTAGGAGATGTCCTTTTCTCCTCCTTGCAACCTCTATCTCACAGAAGAGATGTTGCGAGTTTGTCTCTGATGTATCGTTATTTTCATGGAAAGTGTTCAACTGAGCTTCAATCTATGGTCCCCCCTCGCCAAACTTTCACAAGAAACACTCGTCTAGCTGTAAACACTATCAATAATTTCCCCCACTCTTTATCTGTGCCTAAACCTAAACGTAGATTCCATGAACAAAGCTTCTTTCTTAGAACTGCACGCCTGTGGAATTGTCTTCCGTTTTCCTGCTTTCCGGCTGACTACAATATGGTTGTGTTCAAGTCTAAAGTAAATAAGTTCTTGATGAGCCGTTCCATATAAGTTATTAAATTTACCAAATTTTCATTACTAATGATTACTATATTGACCAATTTCTATTGTACACTCTTTAACCCTTATCCTTGAGTGGCCTCTGGGCCTTGATAATGTGGTGATGCCTTTGTAAAAAAAAAAAAAAAAGATAAAGAGTGGGGGAAACTTTTCACAGTGGATTCGGCTAGACGGGTGTTTTTCGTGAAAGATTGGCGAGGGGGGGGCAGAGATTGGAGTTCAGACGAGCACCTGCCATGGAAATAACGATTAAACAAGGATAGGTTCGCAGCGTCTCTTCTGTGGGAGAGAGGTTGCAGGGTAGAGAAAAGGGCATCCCCCACTAAGCCACGAAGTCTTTTTTGTACTCTGTCTGTTTTTGGCAGCTCCTGCCCAGATATGGCAGCAGTATTCCATCCTTGGACGTACTTGGCTTTTATATAGATAGAGAATTGCATCAGTAGTGAGATATCTTCTGGAGCGGTAGAAGGATCCCACCATCTTTCCAGCGACCTTGGCAACAGACTTTAAAGCAACCCAGAAAATGTAGTAGAGAGGATGAACATTCGTTTATTGTTTAAATTACTTGTAGCATTGTTTAACTTACCTGTAGTGTTATAAAAAATGCTGGAAGTTCTCTCCGTTCACATCTATGCATTTCTGGGCACGTTTAACAACGTTTGCGTCTAGATCTCTGGTAATTCTCCTGATAGCTTTGTTAATGTTCTCCTTTAGTTTGGTCTTAGATTGTGAGGATTATTTGCGTAATCTTTTTGTTTTAAAGTCTCCCAAAGATTTTTTTAAAAATCACATGATGACAAGTCCGGGGAACGTGGTGGCCATAATCTTTTGCTTATTGTTCTCTTTTCCGTAAACATGTCATGAACTCGTGTCAGTGATCTGTGAGAGGTGTGGCATGTAGCGCCATCTTGTTGGAAAAAAAGAATTGCATTTTATCTTGTGGTGTCAGTTGGTCGATAAGAGAAAGATTAGAGAGATCGGGTTATTTTTATGTGGGCTACCCTGTATTTGGGACCATGCCTAAGAAAGATTAGCAAGATGTTGATTTACATTACGTTTAAACTTCTGCATATCAGTACAGTGAGGGAAGCAGGCAGCAGGAAAGGAATTCCAAAGTCTAGCTGTTCGAGGGAAGAAACTTTTAGAGTAGAAAGCTTTCTGGCATTTAAAGATCTCAATAGTGAAGGGGTGTGATTTTTGTTGCTAAGTAGGTTTGTCGAGCATATGTACGTTGAGGGGGGGCACAAGTGCAACGAGTTCATCAGAGCACATTCCATTAAAATATTTGTAAAACAGATACAGAAATGCAACATTGCGGCGGTGTCAGTTGGTCGTAATAGAATAATTAGAGAGGTCGGGCTACTTTTAAATAGTCCACCAAGGAGATTGCAAATCTAGATGGACTAAGAGACGTTTTCAAAACCGGGTTTAGTTAATTTTGATTCGCTATAATCAAGCACTGTACAAAAACGGCCTTGGAATCTAAATCGGAAACCTAGTTCTTCTTGGGGTTCACCCACCTCCCCAGAGGCCAATATATTATTCGATACTTGAAATGGATTAGTTTTCCAGTGGGGAAATCCGATTGAATATGTAATCCATTTCCTATACGACGGGAATCTAAAACCTTTGAAATTTTAAATTGTTCTAGTTCGTACGGAGGATTACATAAATAAATAGAAGACGACATTTGGAATGTTAGCAGAGGAAATAACTAGTAAAATAATAGTTTGGAATTGTTAGAGTTTTAGTTGCTAAAGGGTGTGCTGTGGGGAGCCTGGTCACCGTAAATAATATCTTTAATGTTAAAATCAAAACTTTTAGCACGAGGACTCGGTCATATAATATGATAGGAAATGTATTTCCCTGCTCCGTTAAGGAAGTAAACAGCTTCTTTGGTTTTAAGTAAAAACTTAGAAGTAAACGTCTAGAAATTAACACATTCATTCTAGTGACATATGGCCGAGTGGTCCTAGACGTTGTATCAAAGTTTACAGTTACCCAAAGGTGCTGAGTTCAATCCTGAACGAAGGCAGTGAAAAGTAACATTCAAAACAGAGAATCAGCAACTATGTCCCAGAGCCTAGCTGGAGTCCGAACACGGTACCCCCGTAATAATAATAAAGGGTTGGGTTCGAGACTCCTAACAGACGGTTCCCCAGATCGATACAAAACACCTGATGAAGGCCGGAGGGCAAAAAGGCCGAAACGTTGTGACTCTAACAACCAAGATGAGGAAGTCAGTCCGACAATCTCAATCAATGAAAAACACCTCATCTCACAAATACAGACAATTACTATTAACGCATTCATATTCATGTAAATTGGTATTCGAGCTGTTCACGTGATGTACGACACTCCCAGGAGAATACTAGATACTCGCGTAACCGGATATCGACTGATATCTTTTTGCTCACCCACGTCAAATAAAATGTGACACAAGGTCGTTTTTTTATGTTGGAGAAAACCAGCTCCCCGAAAAGTGGGCATTCCAGCAGTTTGCAAAAATAAAATTGCTTTCATATAGAATGGGTTCTCCCTCCATTGAAGGGAGAAGATTTAACTTCAGCGTAAACACACTTCAGCCACCAATTCAGTATACGAGCGTAACCGGATATCGACTACCTAATCGGTATTTATTGTATATGGGTCAATTCATTCGTAGCTAACACATGCAGTTCTACTTTGACACGTTGTTCAATCTTAATATTCATTTCCTAACGTATTGTAATGTTTAAAATTTGACGTGTTCTAATGTGTATAATTTGACATGTTCTGAACATTTATAATCTGACGTCTTATAACGTTTAAAATTTTACGAGTTATAATGTTATAGCGTTTATAATTTGACATGTAATAAAGTTTATAATTTTAATTCGTTCCGGGGTTGAGATCGTAAGCTGAAATCGCCGTATAGCGGGGGCTAAGCAAATTTTATACAGTACATATAAAAATCAGTAACAAAATACAGTATAGTATATAATACACATGTATATAATCAAATAACATTATAAATGACACCGTAAGGCGGGGAAAATACTGTAACCAGGGGCCGAAAAAACAAGGTATTCCACATCGGTTCCTGAAAAACGTATGCATTATCTAAAGGGCAGTTCTCCGTGTGATTGCATGTTTAAACGTCAAGATAACACTTTAAAAATCCATACAACTATATTTTTTTGTGTGTGTGTGTGTGCGTGCGTATTGATATTCATATTAAAACGCCTTTTTTCTATTTAGTTATTAAATGTGCTTCCCCACTGAGCAAATTAGACACAAGGCCGTTTTTTTTTAATATGGAGAGTGAAGGGAGGGGGAGAAACTCCCCCGAGAGGCAACTGGATATTGACAATTGGTATGAAGGGTTTCCCCCACACTGACCAAAACTGACTGCCAAAGAGCAATGGTCTTATATGTGAGGTTGCCCCCCCACTTTAATCGCAGTATCTGCCGGAACAGATACTAAACTTTGATCACAGAGAAAAGATCTTGGCTTATAGGCCAAGAATTTAAAAAGGCAAACATTTTTTTTTCTATTTATTTAAAAAAGGAAATTCAACTTTTATATATATATATATATATATATATTGCTCGTGGAATTGCATTTCATCTGCAAAAGATCTACCAAATTCGCATATTCTTTTAAACATTCATTTTTATTAATTCCCTTTTAGTTTTTTTCGGTTTTCTTTTGGTATGATCATCTTTAGTGAACTATTACGTGCCATTATATTCATGCAGGTATTCTACATGATTTATACTTGCGTAATATTTGCGTAAAAATCTTATCGTAAGCGCAAACCTCTTTCCATATATATTTATGTATGCGTATATATATATATTAGTTTTATTTATTGCGGACTATTATCATCTTTTCCTAGTTGTTTCACGACGTTCCGGCCAACTAGGAACTCTGAATCTCCTGACTGCATTCACTGCAATTATTACAGAGTCCCTATCCGTCGCGGTTACCACCTGACGAAGGCCTGACGAATAGTTAGCCGAAACGTCGTGAAACAACTAAGAAAAGATAAGGATAATAGTCCGCCATAAATAAAATTAATAAAATAATACTCATCTCAATGAATTCCAATTAAAATAATGTATATATATATATATATTAGTTTAAATAATTTACCTACCAAATATCTCTGTCAGTTTTTTGTCTACATACATGAAACTAAATACATAGAGTATCCGAACCCATGCGAGACTTTATATTTGGGTTTACGCCGGAGCAATCTGTATAAAAGTGTGAACGTTAAAAATATGGAATTTGCTAGGTGAAGGTCGAATTGCCAGGTGAAGGTCGAATTGCCAGGTGAAGGCATTAAAAATATGCACGCGTACGGTAATAACTATTATTCATGTTGTAATTTTTAGCCTCGCAGTAAACATGTCTTCAAAGTTCAGGCCGTAACGTCAAAGGAAAAATAAATCGTAAACTAAACGTTTTGTTTTCGATTCTCGGTGGTGGAGCATCCGTAATTTTTTAAAACTTTTTAAATCATTACCATATGTTGAAGCCAATAAAATATAATAATAAATACGAAACTTTTAATCCAAATACCATACTTAAGCGTATTATTTTACGACCAGGCAATGCCGGGCGGCACTCTAGTAATTATATAAAATATTAAATATTCTATTATGTAAAGGGCAGTTTTCAAAATAAAGTTTAAAAATACACAATAAACCCCCATAAGTTTGTAATTAGCTTAAATATTCTATTATGTAAAGGGCAGTTTTCAAAATAAAGTTTAAAAATACACAATAAAACCCCATAAGTTTGTAATTAGCTTAAATATTCTATTATGTAAAGGGCAGTTTTCAAAATAAAGTTTAAAAATACACAATAAAACCCCATAAGTTTGTAATTAGCTTAAATATTCTATTATATAAAGGGCAGTTTTCAAAATAAAGTTTAAAAATACACAATAAAACCCCATAAGTTTGTATTTCTTTAATTAGTTTAACTATTCTAATATGTAAAGGGCAGTTTTCAAAATAAAGCTTAAAAATACTCAATAAACCACCATAAGTTTGTAATTAGCTTAAATATTCTATTATGTAAAGGGCAGTCTTCAAAATAAAGTTTAAAAATACACAATAAAACCCCATAAGTTTGTATTTCTCTAATTAGCTTAAACGTTCTATTATGTTAAGGGCAGTTTTCAAAATAAAGCTTAAAAATACACAATAAAACCCCATAAGTTTGTATTTCTTTAATTAGCTTAAACGTTCTATTATGTAAAGGGCAGTTTTAAAAATAAAGTTTAAAAATACACAATAAAACCCCATAAGTTTGTATTTCTCTAATTAGCTTAAACGTTCTATTATGTTAAGGACAATTTAAAAAATAAAGTTTAAAAATACACAATAAAACCCCATAAGTTTGTATTTCTTTAATTAACTTAAATATTCTATTATGTAAAGGGCAGTTTTAAAAATAAAGTTTAAAAATACACAATAAAACCCCATAAGTTTGTATTTCTTTAATTAGTTTAAATATTCTATTATGTAAAGGGCAGTTTTCAAAATAAAGTTTTAAAATACACAATAAACCCCCATAAGTTTGTATTTCTTTAATTAGTTTAAATATTCTATTATGTAAAGGGCAGTTTTAAAAATAAAGTTTAAAAATACACAATAAAACCCCATAAGTTTGTATTTCTTTACTTAACTTAAATATTCTATTATGTAAAGGGCAGTTTTCAAAATAAAGTTTAAAAATACACAATAAAACCCCATAAGTTTGTATTTCTTTAATTAGTTTAAATATTCTATTATGTAAAGGGCAGTTTTTAAAATAAAGTTTTAAAATACACAATAAACCCCCATAAGTTTGTATTTCTTTAATTAGTTTAAATATTCTATTATGTAAAGGCCAGTTTTCAAAATAAAGTTTAAAAATACACAATAAAACCCCATAAGTTTGTATTTCTTTAATTAGGTTAAATATTCTATTATGTAAAGGGCAGTTTTCAAAATAAAGTTTAAAAATACACAATAAAACCCCATAAGTTTGTATTTCTTTAATTAGCTTAAACGTTCTATTATGTTAAGGACAATTTTAAAAATAAAGTTTAAAAATACGCAATAAAACCCCATAAGTTTGTATTTCTTTAATTAGCTTAAATATTCTATTATGTAAAGGACAGTTTTCAAAATAAAGTTTAAAAATACACAATAAAACCCCATAAGTTTGTATTTCTTTAATTAGGTTAAATATTCTATTATGTAAAGGGCAGTTTTCAAAATAAAGTTTAAAAATACACAATAAAACCCCATAAGTTTGTATTTCTTTAATTAGTTTAAATATTCTATTATGTAAAGGGCAGTTTTTAAAATAAAGTTTAAAAATACACAATAAAACCCCATAAGTTTGTATTTCTTTAATTAGCTTAAATATTCTATTATGTAAAGGGCGGTTTTAAAAATAAAGTTTAAAAATACGCAATAAACCCCCATAAGTTTGTATTTCTCTAATTAGCTTAAACGTTCTATTATGTTAAGGGCAGTTTTCAAAATAAAGCTTAAAAATACACAATAAAACCCCATAAGTTTGTATTTCTTTAATTAGCTTAAACGTTCTATTATGTAAAAGGCAGTTTTAAAAATAAAGTTTAAAAATACACAATAAAACCCCATAAGTTTGTATTTCTCTAATTAGCTTAAACGTTCTATTATGTTAAGGACAATTTTAAAAATAAAGTTTAAAAATACACAATAAAACCCCAGAAGTTTGTATTTCTTTAATTAACTTAAATATTCTATTATGTAAAGGGCAGTTTTAAAAATAAAGTTTAAAAATACACAATAAAACCCCATAAGTTTGTATTTCTTTAATTAGTTTAAATATTCTATTATGTAAAGGGCAGTTTTCAAAATAAAGTTTTAAAATACACAATAAACCCCCATAAGTTAGTATTTCTTTAATTAGTTTAAATATTCTATTATGTAAAGGGCAGTTTTCAAAATAAAGTTTAAAAATACACAATAAAACCCCATAAGTTTGTATTTCTTTAATTAACTTAAATATTCTATTATGTAAAGGGCAGTTTTCAAAATAAAGTTTAAAAATACACAATAAAACCCCATGCGTTTGTATTTCTTTAATTAGTTTAAATATTCTATTATGTAAAGGGCAGTTTTTAAAATAAAGTTTAAAAATACACAATAAAACCCCATAAGTTTGTATTTCTTTAATTAGCTTAAATATTCTATTATGTAAAGGGCGGTTTTCAAAATAAAGTTTAAAAATACACAATAAACCCCCATAAGTTTGTATTTCTCTAATTAGCTTAAACGTTCTATTATGTTAAGGGCAATTTTTTTTTTTTTTTTTTTTTTTTTTTTTTTTTTTTACAAAGGCATCACCACATTATCAAGGCCCAGAGGCCACTCAAGGATAAGGGTTAAAGAGTGTACAGTAGAAGTTGGTCAATATAGTAATCATTAGTAATGAAAATTTGGTAAATTTAATAACTTATATGGAACGGCTCATCAAGAACTTATTTACTTTAGACTTGAACAAAACCATATTGTAGTCAGCCGGAAAGCAGGAAAACGGAAGACAATTCCACAGGCGTGCAGTTCTAAGAAAGAAGCTTTGTTCATGGAATCTACGTTTAGGTTTAGGCACAGATAAAGAGTGGGGGAAATTATTGATAGTGTTTACAGCTAGACGAGTGTTTCTTGTGAAAGTTTGGCGAGGGGGGACCATAGATTGAAGCTCAGTTGAACACTTTCCATGAAAATAACGATACATCAGAGACAAACTCGCAACATCTCTTCTGTGAGATAGAGGTTGCAAGGAGGAGAAAAGGACATCTCCTACGAGGCTACGAAGTCTATTTTGAACTCTATCAAGGCAGGACAAGTTCTTTCTAGCAGCTCCTGCCCAGATGTGGCAACAGTATTCCATCCTTGGACGTACCTGGCTCTTATATAGATAGAGAATAGCATCAGCAGTGAGATATCTACTGGATCGATAGAAAGATCCCACCATTTTTCCAGCGGCCTTGGCAACAGATTTGATATACGTGTTCCATTTAAGATCAGGAGTAATGGTCAAGCCCAGAAGCTTGTCAAAACTTGAGGCCTCCTGAAGACGAGAGCCATTCATTTCAATTGATGACAAATGTGGATTAGAATGTTGATGATGTAAAGAGAGAAGCTTGGTTTTAGATGCATTAAAAGTAACCAGCCACTCCTTTCCCCATTGTACTACGTGCTCAAGATCAGAGGAGAGAGAATTGGAGAGAACTTGCTCGTTTACTGTCTTAGATGTGGTACCATAAATGGTAGTGTCGTCAGCATAAATGTCTACAAATGATGTAAGGATATGATTTGGAAGATCATTAATGTAGATCAGGAAAAGAGTTGGGCCCAGGATGGATCCCTGAGGGACACCGGCATTAATATTGTGAGCTTCTGATTTTTGCCCCTCAACTACTACTCTTATGAATCTATCAGAAAGAAATGATTTAATAATTGAGAAGACTTTTCCAGCTATACCATAGCTAGCGATCTTATGAAGTAAACCTTTATGCCATACCCTATCAAAGGCTTTAGATATGTCAAGAGCAATTGCCCTAGAAAGATTGCCACCGTCGAGAGATTTGCTAATCCTATGCGATATAACTGTAAGGACATCTGCTGTAGATCTAGCAGAACGGAAACCATATTGAGTGTCACTAAGAAGGTTATTTTTGTTGAGATGTTTGATTACTTCTGTATTTAATACAGATTCTAGCAACTTACTCATGACGCACAGGAGACTTATTGGCCTGTACTGAGAGGGGGATGAGCGATCACCTGAATTCTTAAATACAGGGCATACTGATGAGATTTTCCAGGGAGATGGGAAACTATTCTCCTTAAGACAACGTTTAAACAGTTTTGTAAGTATGGGCGCTAGTTCAGGTTGAAGTTTTTTGAGTACTATAATTGGAATACCATCAGGGCCAGTTGCTTTACTGGAATCAAGGTTTTTGATTAGTTTGGCAACATCACGTACAGATATACGTATATCACATAGCGTGTTTTCTGATACAAGAGGAAATATTGGGGGTTGGCGGTCTTGGTCGCAAAGGGTAGAATTAGCTGCAAAGTTCTTGACAAAGAGTTTGGCTTTGTCTGATGCTGACGAGATTACCTCAGATCCATTGATAATAGTTGGGATGGAGCACACGCTTCTGTTCAGAATTCTGTTTGCTATTTGCCAAAACTGGTGGGAACCAAGCCGCTGCTCAGCTACTTTGGACTTAACAGATTGAGCATACAACTCTCTTGCGTTCCTTATTACTTTCTTACAATGGTTGCTGGCAGTCCTGAAAACGGCTTTAGTTTCCATACATCTATTACGTTTGAAGCAGTGGAAAAAGTGATTTCTGTGCGCAATGGCAGCAGCACATTCTGGAGAGAACCAAGGCTGGCTGTTAGGTTTTTGCTGAAACTTTTTAGAGGGTATGAAATGGTCAATACCTACAATTAACCATTCAGTTAGGTCTAATACTATAGAGGACACATCCTTTTTAAACATGGAATGCAGAGGTAGATCAGATATAAATGTACGGAAGCTATCCCAGTCAGCCTTAGTGTATCGATATACTGTACGATGAAGAGGTACGTCTGGGGACTTATTACATTTCATTTTTATCTTAATTGATACAACAGAGTGGTCGGAAGATCCAAGAGGCGACAGAACAGAAACTGAACATAGTTCAGGGCAAGTTGTGAGAAAAAGGTCTAGTAGGCTCGCATACTGGCCGTCATTATCGGGCACACGGGTAGGTTCCTGAACAATCTGAGTGAGGTCATAGGCAATGGAGAAATCATGACAGAACCTCCCCTCATCATCGGTCTTGTTTGAGTGGGTCAACCATTCGACGTTGTGAACATTGAAGTCTCCACATACATGAATGTTAGCTGAAGGATAAGTAGAAAGGACTTGGTCAATTTTCTCAGATATGCTTTGAAAGATAGTAACTCCGCTGTTGTGGGGGCGATAGAGAGTAAATATAAATGCAGTAGTGTGAGCTAAAGCAACCCGGAAGCACATATAAGGTAAGTTAGGATCTTCCCTGGAGATGTCCCTCCCACATGGAAAGCTATCTTTAATATAGGCACATATTCCATGCCCATGGCGATCTTGGGGGTCAGATTTAGAAGTTAAGTTAGAGTATCCTGTAATTGCAAACTCATCAAGGGAAATAGCCTGTCCAATGCCAGTTTCACTTAAAAATAAAAGGTCTGGTTTAGTCTCCTGTAATTGGGTTTCAACCTCTGGAAGGTTAGAACGTAGACCCCTGATGTTTGAGAAGGAGACATGGTAGTAGGGGTCTACGTTGGAAGTTGGAGAACCGGGTTTAATCGAGTATTTTTTCTTGAAACTTGTCATGATGAAATTTTGGAATTTGTGGACTAGGTCGACAGATTTACTTAGAGCAGGACAGAGAGGGGAAACTAAGAGAGAAAAAGAAACGAAGAATTTTTTTTTTTTTGTACCACATGATAAGGTAAAGCCGTAACAATTACCCACTAGTATGGCATCGAGAGGCCCCACCAGAAGCTACTGCATGGTCCAGATTCCATTCACCAAATGGCAATACAGCAGCCCCAGTACTTTGCACCTGCTGATAGGACAGCCTCCTTAGTGGTTAATCCAAGGTTCGGGTCCCTGACTATCAGGCGGATAACGTCAGCCCAGACAAAACGTTTACCTCCAGCACCCTTACTAGTGACATGGCTACAAGGATAGACATAGAAACAGAAAATTTCCACCAACTCTGCCAACTGTTCGCGCAAAAATACTGCCAACCTAGAAAACAGCTTTTTCTTCTCCCTTTGTCAGAAAAATCACTCATTTAAAAATGAGGACTGAGGGACAAATAAGAAGAAGCGAGAGTAACAGGAGCTGCCGATAACGCATCCACAATGCGTTTTCTACTCTCCATTAAAAAAAAAAAAAAAAAAAAAAAAAAAAAAAAAAAAATAAATAAATAAATAAATAAATAAATAAAATAACTATTAAGTATTGTACTTAATAAAAGTCCAACGGACCTGTTTAAGGGAAAGTATGGTGATAGATTCCCCTCCCACGAACTAAAAATGAGTACAATTAGGTAATCTATTTTTGCAATCAACTCGGTAGATAAATAAACATTTATGGACGAGAAAAAAAAAAAAAAAAAAAAAAAAAAAAAAAAAAAAAATTAAAGCTAGCATTTAATACAACAGAAATACATAAATTAAATACTGAAATAAAATGTAGTTATTAATATTTGAATCTTAAAATAAAAAGTGCGAATTAATAGAGAAAATCACTTATCACAACAACGCATTCCGTCTCCAAACTAGTGAAGAATTTAACTTTTAATAGCGTTCAGAAGATTTTTTTTTTTTTTTAAATTAACCGTTAAGAGAAAGCGTGATTTTATTCTGAACTTTAACTAATCACGTTTTAAGCAACTTATGATATAAAACAAAATCGGATGGGGGGGGGGTTTCTTCCGAAGTTAGTTGGTGACGTTATAATTGCGAGATAAGATGGGAGCCAGAAATTAGGGGTGGGGGACTGAAAATGATAATATAATGGATTGATTATACAATATTTAAGATCAACTTGGTAGATAAACATTTATGGACGAGAAAAAAAAAAAAAAAAAAAAAATTAAAGCTAGCATTTAATACAACAGAAATACATAAATTAAATACTGAAATAAAATGTAGTTATTAATATTTGAATCTTAAAATAAAAAGTGCGAATTAATAGAGAAAATCACTTATCACAACAACGCATTCCGTCTCCAAACTAGTGAAGAATTTAACTTTTAATAGCGTTCAGAAGATTTTTTTTTTTTTAAATTAACCGTTAAGAGAAAGCGTGATTTTATTCTGAACTTTAACTAATCACGTTTTAAGCAACTTATGATATAAAACAAAATCGGATGGGGGGGGGGGTTTCTTCCGAAGTTAGTTGGTGACGTTATAATTGCGAGATAAGATGGGAGCCAGAAATTAGGGGTGGGGGACTGAAAATGATAATATAATGGATTGATTATACAATATTTAAGATCAACTTGGTAGATAAACATTTATGGACGAGAAAAAAAAAAAAAAAAAAAAAAAAAAAAAAAAAAAAATTAAAGCTAGCATTTAATACAACAGAAATACATAAATTAAATACTGAAATAAAATGTAGTTATTAATATTTGAATCTTAAAATAAAAAGTGCGAATTAATAGAGAAAATCACTTATCACAACAACGCATTCCGTCTCCAAACTAGTGAAGAATTTAACTTTTAATAGCGTTCAGAAGATTTTTTTTTTTTTTAAATTAACCGTTAAGAGAAAGCGTGATTTTATTCTGAACTTTAACTAATCACGTTTTAAGCAACTTATGATATAAAACAAAATCGGATGGGGGGGGGAGGTTTCTTCCGAAGTTAGTTGGTGACGTTATAATTGCGAGATAAGATGGGAGCCAGAAATTAGGGGTGGGGGACTGAAAATGATAATATAATGGATTGATTATACAATATTTAAGATCAACTTGGTAGATAAACATTTATGGACGAGAAAAAAAAAAAAAAAAAAAAAAAAAAAAAAAAAAAAAAAAAATTAAAGCTAGCATTTAATACAACAGAAATACATAAATTAAATACTGAAATAAAATGTAGTTATTAATATTTGAATCTTAAAATAAAAAGTGCGAATTAATAGAGAAAATCACTTATCACAACAACGCATTCCGTCTCCAAACTAGTGAAGAATTTAACTTTTAATAGCGTTCAGAAGATTTTTTTTTTTTTTTAAATTAACCGTTAAGAGAAAGCGTGATTTTATTCTGAACTTTAACTAATCACGTTTTAAGCAACTTATGATATAAAACAAAATCGGATGGGGGGGGGTTTCTTCCGAAGTTAGTTGGTGACGTTATAATTGCGAGATAAGATGGGAGCCAGAAATTAGGGGTGGGGGACTGAAAATGATAATATAATGGATTGATTATACAATATTTAAGATCAACTTGGTAGATAAACATTTATGGACGAGAAAAAAAAAAAAAAAAAAAAAAAAAAAAAATTAAAGCTAGCATTTAATACAACAGAAATACATAAATTAAATACTGAAATAAAATGTAGTTATTAATATTTGAATCTTAAAATAAAAAGTGCGAATTAATAGAGAAAATCACTTATCACAACAACGCATTCCGTCTCCAAACTAGTGAAGAATTTAACTTTTAATAGCGTTCAGAAGATTTTTTTTTTTTTTTAAATTAACCGTTAAGAGAAAGCGTGATTTTATTCTGAACTTTAACTAATCACGTTTTAAGCAACTTATTATATAAAACAAAATCGGATGGGGGGGGGGTTTCTTCCGAAGTTAGTTGGTGACGTTATAATTGCGAGATAAGATGGGAGCCAGAAATTAGGGGTGGGGGACTGAAAATGATAATATAATGGATTGATTATACAATATTTAAGATCAACTTGGTAGATAAACATTTATGGACGAGAAAAAAAAAAAAAAAAAAAAAAAAAAAAAAAAAATTAAAGCTAGCATTTAATACAACAGAAATACATAAATTAAATACTGAAATAAAATGTAGTTATTAATATTTGAATCTTAAAATAAAAAGTGCGAATTAATAGAGAAAATCACTTATCACAACAACGCATTCCGTCTCCAAACTAGTGAAGAATTTAACTTTTAATAGCGTTCAGAAGATTTTTTTTTTTTTAAATTAACCGTTAAGAGAAAGCGTGATTTTATTCTGAACTTTAACTAATCACGTTTTAAGCAACTTATGATATAAAACAAAATCGGATGGGGGGGGGGTTTCTTCCGAAGTTAGTTGGTGACGTTATAATTGCGAGATAAGATGGGAGCCAGAAATTAGGGGTGGGGGACTGAAAATGATAATATAATGGATTGATTATACAATATTTAAGATCAACTTGGTAGATAAACATTTATGGACGAGAAAAAAAAAAAAAAAAAAAAAAAAAAATTAAAGCTAGCATTTAATACAACAGAAATACATAAATTAAATACTGAAATAAAATGTAGTTATTAATATTTGAATCTTAAAATAAAAAGTGCGAATTAATAGAGAAAATCACTTATCACAACAACGCATTCCGTCTCCAAACTAGTGAAGAATTTAACTTTTAATAGCGTTCAGAAGATTTTTTTTTTTTTTAAATTAACCGTTAAGAGAAAGCGTGATTTTATTCTGAACTTTAACTAATCACGTTTTAAGCAACTTATGATATAAAACAAAATCGGATGGGGGGGGGGGGTTTCTTCCGAAGTTAGTTGGTGACGTTATAATTGCGAGATAAGATGGGAGCCAGAAATTAGGGGTGGGGGACTGAAAATGATAATATAATGGATTGATTATACAATATTTAAGATCAACTTGGTAGATAAACATTTATGGACGAGAAAAAAAAAAAAAAAAAAAAAAAAAAAAAAAAATTAAAGCTAGCATTTAATACAACAGAAATACATAAATTAAATACTGAAATAAAATGTAGTTATTAATATTTGAATCTTAAAATAAAAAGTGCGAATTAATAGAGAAAATCACTTATCACAACAACGCATTCCGTCTCCAAACTAGTGAAGAATTTAACTTTTAATAGCGTTCAGAAGATTTTTTTTTTTTTTAAATTAACCGTTAAGAGAAAGCGTGATTTTATTCTGAACTTTAACTAATCACGTTTTAAGCAACTTATGATATAAAACAAAATCGGATGGGGGGGGGGGGTTTCTTCCGAAGTTAGTTGGTGACGTTATAATTGCGAGATAAGATGGGAGCCAGAAATTAGGGGTGGGGGACTGAAAATGATAATATAATGGATTGATTATACAATATTTAAGATCAACTTGGTAGATAAACATTTATGGACGAGAAAAAAAAAAAAAAAAAAAAAAAAAAAAAAAAAAAATTAAAGCTAGCATTTAATACAACAGAAATACATAAATTAAATACTGAAATAAAATGTAGTTATTAATATTTGAATCTTAAAATAAAAAGTGCGAATTAATAGAGAAAATCACTTATCACAACAACGCATTCCGTCTCCAAACTAGTGAAGAATTTAACTTTTAATAGCGTTCAGAAGATTTTTTTTTTTTTTTAAATTAACCGTTAAGAGAAAGCGTGATTTTATTCTGAACTTTAACTAATCACGTTTTAAGCAACTTATGATATAAAACAAAATCGGATGGGGGGGGGGGTTTCTTCCGAAGTTAGTTGGTGACGTTATAATTGCGAGATAAGATGGGAGCCAGAAATTAGGGGTGGGGGACTGAAAATGATAATATAATGGATTGATTATACAATATTTAAGATCAACTTGGTAGATAAACATTTATGGACGAGAAAAAAAAAAAAAAAAAAAAAAAAAAAATTAAAGCTAGCATTTAATACAACAGAAATACATAAATTAAATACTGAAATAAAATGTAGTTATTAATATTTGAATCTTAAAATAAAAAGTGCGAATTAATAGAGAAAAATCACTTATCACAACAACGCATTCCGTCTCCAAACTAGTGAAGAATTTAACTTTTAATAGCGTTCAGAAGATTTTTTTTTTTTTTTAAATTAACCGTTAAGAGAAAGCGTGATTTTATTCTGAACTTTAACTAATCACGTTTTAAGCAACTTATGATATAAAACAAAATCGGATGGGGGGGGGGTTTCTTCCGAAGTTAGTTGGTGACGTTATAATTGCGAGATAAGATGGGAGCCAGAAATTAGGGGTGGGGGACTGAAAATGATAATATAATGGATTGATTATACAATATTTAAGATCAACTTGGTAGATAAACATTTATGGACGAGAAAAAAAAAAAAAAAAAAAAAAAAAAAAAAAAAAAAAATTAAAGCTAGCATTTAATACAACAGAAATACATAAATTAAATACTGAAATAAAATGTAGTTATTAATATTTGAATCTTAAAATAAAAAGTGCGAATTAATAGAGAAAATCACTTATCACAACAACGCATTCCGTCTCCAAACTAGTGAAGAATTTAACTTTTAATAGCGTTCAGAAGATTTTTTTTTTTTTTTAAATTAACCGTTAAGAGAAAGCGTGATTTTATTCTGAACTTTAACTAATCACGTTTTAAGCAACTTATGATATAAAACAAAATCGGATGGGGGGGGGGGTTTCTTCCGAAGTTAGTTGGTGACGTTATAATTGCGAGATAAGATGGGAGCCAGAAATTAGGGGTGGGGGACTGAAAATGATAATATAATGGATTGATTATACAATATTTAAGATCAACTTGGTAGATAAACATTTATGGACGAGAAAAAAAAAAAAAAAAAAAAAAAAAAAAAATTAAAGCTAGCATTTAATACAACAGAAATACATAAATTAAATACTGAAATAAAATGTAGTTATTAATATTTGAATCTTAAAATAAAAAGTGCGAATTAATAGAGAAAATCACTTATCACAACAACGCATTCCGTCTCCAAACTAGTGAAGAATTTAACTTTTAATAGCGTTCAGAAGATTTTTTTTTTTTTTTAAATTAACCGTTAAGAGAAAGCGTGATTTTATTCTGAACTTTAACTAATCACGTTTTAAGCAACTTATTATATAAAACAAAATCGGATGGGGGGGGGTTCTTCCGAAGTTAGTTGGTGACGTTATAATTGCGAGATAAGATGGGAGCCAGAAATTAGGGGTGGGGGACTGAAAATGATAATATAATGGATTGATTATACAATATTTAAGATCAACTTGGTAGATAAACATTTATGGACGAGAAAAAAAAAAAAAAAAAAAAAAAAAAAAATTAAAGCTAGCATTTAATACAACAGAAATACATAAATTAAATACTGAAATAAAATGTAGTTATTAATATTTGAATCTTAAAATAAAAAGTGCGAATTAATAGAGAAAATCACTTATCACAACAACGCATTCCGTCTCCAAACTAGTGAAGAATTTAACTTTTAATAGCGTTCAGAAGATTTTTTTTTTTTTAAATTAACCGTTAAGAGAAAGCGTGATTTTATTCTGAACTTTAACTAATCACGTTTTAAGCAACTTATGATATAAAACAAAATCGGATGGGGGGGGGGGTTTCTTCCGAAGTTAGTTGGTGACGTTATAATTGCGAGATAAGATGGGAGCCAGAAATTAGGGGTGGGGGACTGAAAATGATAATATAATGGATTGATTATACAATATTTAAGATCAACTTGGTAGATAAACATTTATGGACGAGAAAAAAAAAAAAAAAAAAAAAAAAAAAAATTAAAGCTAGCATTTAATACAACAGAAATACATAAATTAAATACTGAAATAAAATGTAGTTATTAATATTTGAATCTTAAAATAAAAAGTGCGAATTAATAGAGAAAATCACTTATCACAACAACGCATTCCGTCTCCAAACTAGTGAAGAATTTAACTTTTAATAGCGTTCAGAAGATTTTTTTTTTTTTTTTAAATTAACCGTTAAGAGAAAGCGTGATTTTATTCTGAACTTTAACTAATCACGTTTTAAGCAACTTATGATATAAAACAAAATCGGATGGGGGGGGGGTTTCTTCCGAAGTTAGTTGGTGACGTTATAATTGCGAGATAAGATGGGAGCCAGAAATTAGGGGTGGGGGACTGAAAATGATAATATAATGGATTGATTATACAATATTTAAGATCAACTTGGTAGATAAACATTTATGGACGAGAAAAAAAAAAAAAAAAAAAAAAAAAAAATTAAAGCTAGCATTTAATACAACAGAAATACATAAATTAAATACTGAAATAAAATGTAGTTATTAATATTTGAATCTTAAAATAAAAAGTGCGAATTAATAGAGAAAATCACTTATCACAACAACGCATTCCGTCTCCAAACTAGTGAAGAATTTAACTTTTAATAGCGTTCAGAAGATTTTTTTTTTTTTTTTTAAATTAACCGTTAAGAGAAAGCGTGATTTTATTCTGAACTTTAACTAATCACGTTTTAAGCAACTTATGATATAAAACAAAATCGGATGGGGGGGGGGTTTCTTCCGAAGTTAGTTGGTGACGTTATAATTGCGAGATAAGATGGGAGCCAGAAATTAGGGGTGGGGGACTGAAAATGATAATATAATGGATTGATTATACAATATTTAAGATCAACTTGGTAGATAAACATTTATGGACGAGAAAAAAAAAAAAAAAAAAAAAAAAAAAAAAAAAAAAATTAAAGCTAGCATTTAATACAACAGAAATACATAAATTAAATACTGAAATAAAATGTAGTTATTAATATTTGAATCTTAAAATAAAAAGTGCGAATTAATAGAGAAAATCACTTATCACAACAACGCATTCCGTCTCCAAACTAGTGAAGAATTTAACTTTTAATAGCGTTCAGAAGATTTTTTTTTTTTTTAAATTAACCGTTAAGAGAAAGCGTGATTTTATTCTGAACTTTAACTAATCACGTTTTAAGCAACTTATGATATAAAACAAAATCGGATGGGGGGGGGGTTCTTCCGAAGTTAGTTGGTGACGTTATAATTGCGAGATAAGATGGGAGCCAGAAATTAGGGGTGGGGGAATGAAAATGATAATATAATGGATTGATTATACAATATTTAAGATCAACTTGGTAGATAAACATTTATGGACGAGAAAAAAAAAAAAAAAAAAAAAAAAAAAAATTAAAGCTAGCATTTAATACAACAGAAATACATAAATTAAATACTGAAATAAAATGTAGTTATTAATATTTGAATCTTAAAATAAAAAGTGCGAATTAATAGAGAAAATCACTTATCACAACAACGCATTCCGTCTCCAAACTAGTCAATTTTAAAAATAAAGTTTAAAACTACACAATAAAACCCCATAAGTTTGTATTTCTGTAATTAGCTTAAATATTCTATTATGTAAAGGACAGTTTTCAAAATAAAGTTTAAAAATACACAATAAAACCCCATAAGTTTCTATTTCTTTAATTAGCTTAAATATTCTATTATGTAAAGGGCAGTTTTCAAAATAAAGTTTAAATATACACAATAAAACCCCATAAGTTTGTATTTCTTTAATTAGCTAAAACGTTCTATTATGTTAAGGACAATTTTAAAAATAAAGTTTAAAAATACACAATAAAACCCCATAAGTTTGTATTTCTTTAATTAGCTTAAATATTCTATTATGTAAAGGACAGTTTTCAAAATAAAGTTTAAAAATACACAATAAAACCCCATAAGTTTGTATTTCTTTAATTAGGTTAAATATTCTATTATGTAAAGGGCAGTTTTCAAAATAAAGTTTAAAAATACACAATAAAACCCCATAAGTTTGTATTTCTTTAATTAGTTTAAATATTCTATTATGTAAAGGGCAGTTTTTAAAATAAAGTTTAAAAATACACAATAAACCCCCATAAGTTTGTATTTCTCTAATTAGCTTAAACGTTCTATTATGTTAAGGGCAATTTTCAAAATAAAGTTTAAAAATACACAATAAACCCCCATAAGTTTGTATTTCTCTAATTAGCTTAAACGTTCTATTATGTTAAGGGCAGTTTTCAAAATAAAGCTTAAAAATACACAATAAAACCCCATAACTTTGTATTTCTTTAATTAGCTTAAACATTCTATTATGTAAAGGGTAGTTTTAAAAATAAAGTTTAAAAATACACAATAAACCCCCATGCGTTTGTATTTCTTTAATTAGCTTAAATATTCTATTATGTAAAGGGTAGTTTTAAAAAAAAAGTTTAAAAATACACAATAAACCCCCATGCGTTTGTATTTCTTTAATTAGCTTACATATTCTATTATGTAAAGGGTAGTTTTCAAAATAAAGTATAAAAATACACAATAAATCCCATAAGTTTGTATTTCTTTAATAAGCTTAAATATTCTATTATGTAAAGGGTAGTTTTCAAAATAAAGTTTAAAAATACACAATAAACCCCCATGCGTTTGTATTTCTTTAATTAGCTTAAATATTCAATTATGTAAAGGGTAGTTTTAAAAATAAAGTTTAAAAATACACAATAAACCCCCATGCGTTTGTATTTCTTTTATTAGCTTAAATATTCTATTATGTAAAGGGCAGTGTTACAAAATAAAGTTTAAAAATACACAATAAAACCCCATAAGTTTGTATTTCTTTAATTAGCTTAAATATTCTATTATGTAAAGGGCAGTTTTCAAAATAAAGTTTAAAAATACACAATAAAACCCATAAGTTTGTATTTCTTTAATTAGCTTAACTATTCTATTATGTAAAGGGCAGTTTTAAAAATAAAGTTTAAAAATACACAATAAAACCCCATAAGTTTGTATTTCTTTAATTAGGTTAAATATTCTATTATGTAAAGGGCAGTTTTCAAAATAAAGTTTAAAAATACACAATAAAACCCCATAAGTTTGTATTTCTTTAATTAGCTTAAATATTCTATTATGTAAAGGGCAGTTTTCAAAATAAAGTATAAAAATACACAATAAAACCCCATAAGTTTGTATTTCTTTAATTAGGTTAAATATTCTATTATGTAAAGGGCAGTTTTCAAAATAAAGTTTAAAAATACACAATAACACCCCATAAGTTTGTATTTCTTTAATTAGCTTAAATATTCTATTATGTAAAGGACAGTTTTCAAAATAAAGTTTAAAAATACACAATAAACCCACATGCGTTTGTATTTCTTTAATTAGCTTAAATATTCTATTATGTAAAGGGAAGTTTTCAAAATAAAGTTTAAAAATACACAATAAACCCCCATAAGTTTGTATTTCTTTAATTAGCTTAAACATTCTATTATGTTAAGGGCAGTTTTAAAAATAAAGTTTAAAAATACACAATAAACCCCCATAAGTTTGTATTTCTCTAATTAGCTTAAACATTCTATTATGTTAAGGGCAGTTTTCAAAATAAAGTTTACAAATACACAATAAAACCCCATAAGTTTGTATTTCTTTAATTAGCTTAAATATTCTATTATGTAAAGGGCAGTTTAAAAAAAAAAGTTTAAAAATACACAATAAACCCCCATAAGTTTGTATTTCTTTAATTAGCTTAAATATTCTATTATGTAAAGGGCAGTTTTGAAAATAAAGTTTACAAATACACAAAAAAACCCATAAGTTTGTATTTCTTTAATTAGCTTAAATATTCTATTATGTAAAGGGCAGTTTTCAAAGTAAAGTTTAAAAATACACAATAAAACCCCATAAGTTTGTATTTCTTTAATTAGCTTAAATATTCTATTATGTAAAGGGTAGTTTTAAAAATAAAGTTTAAAAATACACAATAAACCCCCATGCGTTTGTATTTCTTTAATTAGCTTTAATATTCTATTATGTAAAGGGTAGTTTTCAAAATAAAGTTTAAAAATACACAATAAACCCCCATGCGTTTGTATTTCTTTAATTAGCTTAAATATTCTATTATGTAAAGGGCAGTTTTCAAAATAAAGTTTAAAAATACACAATAAACCCCCATGCGTTTGTATTTCTTTAATTAGCTTAAATATTCTATTATGTAAAGGGTAGTTTTAAAAATAAAGTTTAAAAATACACAATAAACCCCCATGCGTTTGTATTTCTTTAATTAACTTAAATATTCTATTATGTAAAGGGTAGTTTTCAAAATAAAGTTTAAAAATACACAATAAACCCCCATGCGTTTGTATTTCTTTAATTAGCTTAAATATTCTATTATGTAAAGGGTAGTTTTAAAAATAAAGTTTAAAAATACACAATAAAACCGCATAAGTTTGTATTTCTTTAATTAGCTTAAATATTCTATTATGTAAAGGGCAGTTTTCAAAATAAAGTTTAAAAATACACAATAAAACCGCATAAGTTTGTATTTCTTTAATTAGCTTAAATATTCTATTATGTAAAGGACAGTTTTAAAAATAAAGTTTAAAAATACACAATAAAACCGCATAAGTTTGTATTTCTTTAATTAGCTTAAATATGCTATTATGTAAAGGGCAGTTTTCAAAATAAAGTTTTAAAATACACAATAAAACCACATAAGTTTGTATTTCTTTAATTAGCTTAAATATTCTATTATGTAAAGGACAGTTTTAAAAATAAAGTTTTAAAATACACAATAAAACCCCATAAGTTTGTATTTCTTTAATTAGCTTAAATATTCTATTATCTAAAGGGCAGTTTTCAAAATAAAGTTTAAAAATACACAATAAAACCGCATAAGTTTGTATTTCTTTAATTAGCTTAAATATTCTATTATGTAAAGGGTAGTTTTAAAAATAAAGTTTAAAAATACACAATAAAACCCCATAAGTTTGTATTTCTTTTATTAGCTTAAATATTCTATTATGTAAAGGGCAGTTTTCAAAATAAAGTTTAAAAATACACAATAAAAACCCATAAGTTTGTATTTCTTTAATTAACTTAAATATTCTATTATGTAAAGGGCAGTTTTCAAAATAAAGTTTAAAAATACACAATAAAAACCCATAAGTTTGTATTTCTTTAATTAGCTTAACTATTCTATTATGTAAAGGGCAGTTTTCAAAATAAAGTTTAAAAATACACAATAAAACCCCATAAGTTTGTATTTCTTTAATTAGGTAAAATATTCTATTATGTAAGGGGCAGTTTTCAAAATAAAGTTTAAAAATACACAATAGACCCCCATGCGTTTGTATTTCTTTAATTAGCTTAAATATTCTATTATGTAAAGGGCAGTTTTCAAAATAAAGTATAAAAATACACAATAAAACCCCATAAGTTTGTATTTCTTTAATTAGCTTAAATATTCTATTATGTAAAGGACAGTTTTAAAAATAAAGTTTAAAAATACACAATAAACCTTCATAAGTTTGTATTTCTTTAATTAGCTTAAATATTCTATTATGTAAAGGGCAGTTTTCAAAATAAAGTTTAAAAATACACAATAAACCCCCATGCGTTTGTATTTCTTTAATTAGCTTAAATATTCTATTATGTAAAGGACAGTTTTCAAAATAAAGTTTAAAAATACACAATAAAACCGCATAAGTTTGTATTTCTTTAATTAGCTTAAATATTCTATTATGTAAAGGGCAGTTTTCAAAATAAAGTTTAAAAATACACAATAAAACCACATAAGTTTGTATTTCTTTAATTAGCTTAAATATTCTATTATGTAAATGACAGTTTTAAAAAAAAAGTTTAAAAATACACAATAAAACCCCATAAGTTTGTATTTCTTTAATTAGCTAAAACGTTCTATTATGTTAAGGACAATTTTAAAAATAAAGTTTAAAAATACACAATAAAACCCCATAAGTTTGTATTTCTTTAATTAGCTTAAATATTCTATTATGTAAAGAACAGTTTTCAAAATAAAGTTTAAAAATACACAATAAAACCCCATAAGTTTGTATTTCTTTAATTAGGTTAAATATTCTATTATGTAAAGGGCAGTTTTCAAAATAAAGTTTAAAAATACACAATAAAACCCCATAAGTTTGTATTTCTTTAATTAGTTTAAATATTCTATTATGTAAAGGGCAGTTTTTAAAATAAAGTTTAAAAATACACAATAAAACCGCATAAGTTTGTATTTCTTTAATTAGCTTAAATATTCTATTATGTAAAGGGTAGTTTTAAAAATAAAGTTTAAAAATACACAATAAAACCCCATAAGTTTGTATTTCTTTTATTAGCTTAAATATTCTATTATGTAAAGGGCAGTTTTCAAAATAAAGTTTAAAAATACACAATAAAAACCCATAAGTTTGTATTTCTTTAATTAGGTTAAATATTCTATTATGTAAAGGGCAGTTTTCAAAATAAAGTTTAAAAATACACAATAAAAACCCATAAGTTTGTATTTCTTTAATTAGGTTAAATATTCTATTATGTAAAGGGCAGTTTTCAAAATAAAGTTTAAAAATACACAATAAAACCCCATAAGTTTGTATTTCTTTAATTAGCTTAACTATTCTATTATGTAAAGGGCAGTTTTCAAAATAAAGTTTAAAAATACACAATAAAACCCCATAAGTTTGTATTTCTTTAATTAGGTTAAATATTCTTTTATGTAAAGGGCAGTTTTCAAAATAAAGTTTAAAAATACACAATAGACCCCCATGCGTTTGTATTTCTTTAATTAGCTTAAATATTCTATTATGTAAAGGGCAGTTTTCAAAATAAAGTATAAAAATACACAATAAAACCCCATAAGTTTGTATTTCTTTAATTAGCTTAAATATTCTATTATGTAAAGGACAGTTTTAAAAATAAAGTTTAAAAATACACAATAAACCTTCATAAGTTTGTATTTCTTTAATTAGCTTAAATATTCTATTATGTAAAGGGCAGTTTTAAAAATAAAGTTTAAAAATACACAATAAACCCCCATGCGTTTGTATTTCTTTAATTAGCTTAAATATTCTATTATGTAAAGGACAGTTTTCAAAATAAAGTTTAAAAATACACAATAAAACCGCATAAGTTTGTATTTCTTTAATTAGCTTAAATATTCTATTATGTAAAGGGCAGTTTTCAAAATAAAGTTTAAAAATACACAATAAAACCACATAAGTTTGTATTTCTTTAATTAGCTTAAATATTCTATTATGTAAATGACAGTTTTAAAAAAAAAGTTTAAAAATACACAATAAAACCCCATAAGTTTGTATTTCTTTAATTAGCTAAAACGTTCTATTATGTTAAGGACAATTTTAAAAATAAAGTTTAAAAATACACAATAAAACCCCATAAGTTTGTATTTCTTTAATTAGCTTAAATATTCTATTATGTAAAGGACAGTTTTCAAAATAAAGTTTAAAAATACACAATAAAACCCCATAAGTTTGTATTTCTTTAATTAGGTTAAATATTCTATTATGTAAAGGGCAGTTTTCAAAATAAAGTTTAAAAATACACAATAAAACCCCATAAGTTTGTATTTCTTTAATTAGTTTAAATATTCTATTATGTAAAGGGCAGTTTTGAAAATTAAGTTTAAAAATACACAATAAAACCCCATAAGTTTGTATTTCTTTAATTAGCTTAAATATTCTATTATGTAAAGGGCGGTTTTAAAAATAAAGTTTAAAAATACACAATAAACCCCCATAAGTTTGTATTTCTCTAATTAGCTTAAACGTTCTATTATGTTAAGGGCAATTTTAAAAATAAAGTTTAAAAATACACAATAAACCCCCGTAAGTTTGTATTTCTCTAATTAGCTTAAACGTTCTATTATGTAAAGGGCAGTTTTCAAAATAAAGCTTAAAAATACACAATAAAACCCCATAACTTTGTATTTCTTTAATTAGCTTAAATATTCTATTATGTAATAGGTAGTTTTAAAAATAAAGTTTAAAAATACACAATAAACCCCCATGCGTTTGTATTTCTTTAATTAGCTTAAATCTTCTATTATGTAAAGGGTAGTTTTAAAAAAAAAGTTTAAAAATACACAATAAACCCCCATGCGTTTGTATTTCTTTAATTAGCTTACATATTCTATCATGTAAAGGGTAGTTTTCAAAATAAAGTATAAAAATACACAATAAACCCCATAAGTTTGTATTTCTTTAATAAGCTTAAATATTCTATTATGTAAAGGGTAGTTTTCAAAATAAAGTTTAAAAATACACAATAAACCCCCATGCGTTTGTATTTCTTTAATTAGCTTAAATATTCTATTATGTAAAGGGTAGTTTTAAAAATAAAGTTTAAAAATACACAATAAAACCCCATAAGTTTGTATTTCTTTAATTAGCTTAAATATTCTATTATGTAAATGACAGTTTTAATAATAAAGTTTAAAAATACACAATAAAACCGCATAAGTTTGTATTTCTTAAATTAGCTTAAATATTCTATTATGTAAAGGGCAGTTTTCAAAATAAAGTTTAAAAATACACAATAAAACCGCATAAGTTTGTATTTCTTTAATTAGCTTAAATATTCTATTATGTAAAGGGCAGTTTTCAAAGTAAAGTTTAAAAATACACAATAAAACCCCATAAGTTTGTATTTCTTTAATTAGCTTAAATATTCTATTATGTAAAGGGTAGTTTTCAAAATAAAGTTTAAAAATACACAATAAACCCCCATGCGTTTGTATTTCTTTAATTAGCTTTAATATTCTATTATGTAAAGGGTAGTTTTCAAAATAAAGTTTAAAAATACACAATAACACCCCATAAGTTTGTATTTCTTTAATTAGCTTAAATATTCTATTATGTAAAGGACAGTTTTAAAAATAACGTTTAAAAATACACAATAAACCCCCATGCGTTTGTATTTCTTTAATTAGCTTAAATATTCTATTATGTAAAGGGTAGTTTTAAAAATAAAGTTTAAAAATACACAATAAACCCCCATGCGTTTGTATTTCTTTAATTAGCTTAAATATTCTATTATGTAAAGGGTAGTTTTAAAAATAAAGTTTAAAAATACACGATAAACCCCCATGCGTTTGTATTTCTTTAATTAGCTTAAATATTCTATTATGTAAAGGGTAGTTTTAAAAATAAAGTTTAAAAATACACAATAAACCCCCATGCGCTTGTATTTCTTTAATTAGCTTAAATATTCTATTATGTAAAGGGCAGTTTTCAAAATAAAGTTTAAAAATACACAATAAACCTCCATGCGTTTGTATTTCTTTAATTAGCTTAAATATTCTATTATGTAAACGACAGTTTTAAAAATAAAGTTTAAAAATACACAATAAAACCGCATAAGTTTGTATTTCTTTAATTAGCTTAAATATTCTATTATGTAAAGGGCAGTTTTCAAAATAAAGTTTAAAAATACACAATAAAACCACATAAGTTTGTATTTCTTTAATTAGCTTAAATATTCTATTATGTAAAGGACAGTTTTAAAAATAAAGTTTAAAAATACACAATAAAACCGCATAAGTTTGTATTTCTTTAATTAGCTTAAATATTCTATTATGTAAAGGGCAGTTTTCAAAATAAAGTTTAAAAATACACAATAAAACCGCATAAGTTTGTATTTCTTTAATTAGCTTAAATATTCTATTATGTAAAGGACAGTTTTCAAAATAAAGTTTAAAAATACACAATAAAACCCCATAAGTTTGTATTTCTTTTATTAGCTTAAATATTCTATTATGTAAAGGGCAGTTTTCAAAATAAAGTTTAAAAATACACAATAAAAACCCATAAGTTTGTATTTCTTTAATTAGGTTAAATATTCTATTATGTAAAGGGCAGTTTTCAAAATAAAGTTTAAAAATACACAATAAAAACCCATAAGTTTGTATTTCTTTAATTAGCTTAACTATTCTATTATGTAAAGGGCAGTTTACAAAATAAAGTTTAAAAATACACAATAAAACCCCATAAGTTTGTATTTCTTTAATTAGCTTAAATATTATATTATGTAAAGGGCAGTTTTCAAAATAAAGTTTAAAAATACACAATAAAACCCCATAAGTTTGTATTTCTTTAATTAGCTTAAATATTCTATTATGTAAAGGGCAGTTTTCAAAATAAAGTATAAAAATACACAATAAAACCCCATAAGTTTGTATTTCTTTAATTAGCTTAAATATTCTATTATGTAAAGGGCAGTTTTCAAAATAAAGTTTAAAAATACACAATAACACCCCATAAGTTTGTATTTCTTTAATTAGCTTAAATATTCTATTATGTAACGGGAAGTTTTCAAAATAAAGTTTAAAAATACACAATAAACCCCCATAAGTTTGTATTTCTCTTATTAGCTTAAACATTCTATTATGTTAAGGGTAGTTTTAAAAATAAAGTTTAAAAATACACAATAAACCCCCATGCGTTTGTATTTCTTTAATTAGCTTAAATATTCTATTATGTAAAGGGCAGTTTTCAAAATAAAGTTTAAAAATACACAATAACACCCCATAAGTTTGTATTTCTTTAATTAGCTTAAATATTCTATTATGTAAAGGACAGTTTTAAAAATAAAGTTTAAAAATACACAATAAACCTTCATAAGTTTGTATTTCTTTAATTAGCTTAAATATTCTATTATGTAAAGGGCAGTTTTAAAAATAAAGTTTAAAAATACACAATAAACCCCCATAAGTTTGTATTTCTCTTATTAGCTTAAACATTCTATTATGTTAAGGGTAGTTTTAAAAATAAAGTTTAAAAATACACAATAAACCCCCATGCGTTTGTATTTCTTTAATTAGCTTAAATATTCTATTATGTAAAGGGCAGTTTTCAAAATAAAGTTTAAAAATACACAATAAAACCCCATAAGTTTGTATTTCTTTAATTAGCTTAAATATTCTATTATGTAAAGGGCAGTTTTCAAAATAAAGTTTAAAAATACACAATAAACCTCCATGCGTTTGTATTTCTTTAATTAGCTTAAATATTCTATTATGTAAAGGACAGTTTTAAAAATAAAGTTTAAAAATACACAATAAAAACCCATAAGTTTGTATTTCTTTAATTAGCTTAAATATTCTATTATGTAAAGGGCAGTTTTCAAAATAAAGTTTAAAAATACACAATAAAACCACATAAGTTTGTATTTCTTTTATTAGCTTAAATATTCTATTATGTAAAGGACAGTTTTAAAAATAAAGTTTAAAAATACACAATAAAACCGCATAAGTTTGTATTTCTTTAATTAGCTTTAATATTCTATTATGTAAAGGGCAGTTTTCAAAATAAAGTTTAAAAATACACAATAAAACCGCATAAGTTTGTATTTCTTTAATTAGCTTAAATATTCTATTATGTAAAGGACAGTTTTCAAAATAAAGTTTAAAAATACACAATAAAACCCCATAAGTTTGTATTTCTTTTATTAGCTTAAATATTCTATTATGTAAAGGGCAGTTTTCAAAATAAAGTTTAAAAATACACAATAAAAACCCATAAGTTTGTATTTCTTTAATTAGGTTAAATATTCTATTATGTAAAGGGCAGTTTTCAAAATAAAGTTTAAAAATACACAATAAAAACCCATAAGTTTGTATTTCTTTAATTAGCTTAACTATTCTATTATGTAAAGGGCAGTTTTCAAAATAAAGTTTAAAAATACACAATAAAACCCCATAAGTTTGTATTTCTTTAATTAGCTTAAATATTCTATTATGTAAAGGGCAGTTTTCAAAATAAAGTTTAAAAATACACAATAACACCCCATAAGTTTGTATTTCTTTAATTAGCTTAAATATTCTATTATGTAAAGGACAGTTTTAAAAATAAAGTTTAAAAATACACAATAAACCTTCATAAGTTTGTATTTCTTTAATTAGCTTAAATATTCTATTATGTAAAGGGCAGTTTTAAAAATAAAGTTTAAAAATACACAATAAACCCCCATAAGTTTGTATTTCTCTTATTAGCTTAAACATTCTATTATGTTAAGGGTAGTTTTAAAAATAAAGTTTAAAAATACACAATAAACCCCCATGCGTTTGTATTTCTTTAATTAGCTTAAATATTCTATTATGTAAAGGGCAGTTTTCAAAATAAAGTTTAAAAATACACAATAAAACCCCATAAGTTTGTATTTCTTTAATTAGCTTAAATATTCTATTATGTAAAGGGCAGTTTTCAAAATAAAGTTTAAAAATACACAATAAACCTCCATGCGTTTGTATTTCTTTAATTAGCTTAAATATTCTATTATGTAAAGGACAGTTTTAAAAATAAAGTTTAAAAATACACAATAAAAACCCATAAGTTTGTATTTCTTTAATTAGCTTAAATATTCTATTATGTAAAGGGCAGTTTTCAAAATAAAGTTTAAAAATACACAATAAAACCACATAAGTTTGTATTTCTTTTATTAGCTTAAATATTCTATTATGTAAAGGACAGTTTTAAAAATAAAGTTTAAAAATACACAATAAAACCGCATAAGTTTGTATTTCTTTAATTAGCTTTAATATTCTATTATGTAAAGGGCAGTTTTCAAAATAAAGTTTAAAAATACACAATAAAACCGCATAAGTTTGTATTTCTTTAATTAGCTTAAATATTCTATTATGTAAAGGACAGTTTTCAAAATAAAGTTTAAAAATACACAATAAAACCCCATAAGTTTGTATTTCTTTTATTAGCTTAAATATTCTATTATGTAAAGGGCAGTTTTCAAAATAAAGTTTAAAAATACACAATAAAAACCCATAAGTTTGTATTTCTTTAATTAGGTTAAATATTCTATTATGTAAAGGGCAGTTTTCAAAATAAAGTTTAAAAATACACAATAAAAACCCATAAGTTTGTATTTCTTTAATTAGCTTAACTATTCTATTATGTAAAGGGCAGTTTTCAAAATAAAGTTTAAAAATACACAATAAAACCCCATAAGTTTGTATTTCTTTAATTAGCTTAAATATTCTATTATGTAAAGGGCAGTTTTCAAAATAAAGTTTAAAAATACACAATAACACCCCATAAGTTTGTATTTCTTTAATTAGCTTAAATATTCTATTATGTAAAGGGAAGTTTTCAAAATAAAGTTTAAAAATACACAATAAACCCCCATAAGTTTGTATTTCTCTTATTAGCTTAAACATTCTATTATGTTAAGGGTAGTTTTAAAAATAACGTTTAAAAATACACAATAAACCCCCATGCGTTTGTATTTCTTTAATTAGCTTAAATATTCTATTATGTAAAGGGCAGTTTTCAAAATAAAGTTTAAAAATACACAATAACACCCCATAAGTTTGTATTTCTTTAATTAGCTTAAATATTCTATTATGTAAAGGACAGTTTTAAAAATAAAGTTTAAAAATACACAATAAACCTTCATAAGTTTGTATTTCTTTAATTAGCTTAAATATTCTATTATGTAAAGGGAAGTTTTCAAAATAAAGTTTAAAAATACACAATAAACCCCCATAAGTTTGTATTTCTCTTATTAGCTGTAACATTCTATTATGTTAAGGGTAGTTTTAAAAATAAAGTTTAAAAATACACAATAAACCCCATGCGTTTGTATTTCTTTAATTAGCTTAAATATTCTATTATGTAAAGGGCAGTTTTCAAAATAAAGTTTAAAAATACACAATAAAACCCCATAAGTTTGTATTTCTTTAATTAGCTTAAATATTCTATTATGTAAAGGGCAGTTTTCAAAATAAAGTTTAAAAATACACAATAACACCCCATAAGTTTGTATTTCTTTAATTAGCTTAAATATTCTATTATGTAAAGGACAGTTTTAAAAATAAAGTTTAAAAATACACAATAAACCCCCATAAGTTTGTATTTCTCTTATTAGCTTAAACATTCTATTATGTAAAGGGTAGTTTTAAAAATAAAGTTTAAAAATACACAATAAACCCCCATGCGTTTGTATTTCTTTAATTAGCTTAAATATTCTATTATGTAAAGGGCAGTTTTCAAAATAAAGTTTAAAAATACACAATAAAACCCCATAAGTTTGTATTTCTTTAATTAGCTTAAATATTCTATTATGTAAAGGACAGTTTTAAACATAAAGTTTAAAAATACACAATAAACCTTCATAAGTTTGTATTTCTTTAATTAGCTTAAATATTCTATTATGTAAAGGGCAGTTTTAAAAATAAAGTTAAAAATACACAATAAACCCCCATGCGTTTGTATTTCTTTAATTAGCTTAAATATTCTATTATGTAAAGGGTAGTTTTAAAAATAAAGTTTAAAAATACACAATAAACCCCCATGCGTTTGTATTTCTTTAATTAGCTTAAATATTCTAATGTGTAAAGGGCAGTTTTCAAAATAAAGTTTAAAAATACACAATAAACACCCATGCGTTTGTGTTTCTTTAATTAGCTTAAATATTCTATTATGTAAAGGACAGTTTTAAAAATAAAGTTTAAAAATACACAATAAAACCGCATAAGTTTGTATTTCTTTAATTAGCTTAAATATTCTATTATGTAAAGGGCAGTTTTCAAAATAAAGTTTAAAAATACACAATAAAACCATATAAGTTTGTATTTCTTTAATTAGCTTAAATATTCTATTATGTAAATGACAGTTTTAAAAATAAAGTTTAAAAATACACAATAAAACCCCATAAGTTTGTAGTTCTTTTATTAGCTTAAATATTCTATTATGTAAAGGGCAGTTTTCAAAATAAAGTTTAAAAATACACAATAAAACCCCATAAGTTTGTATTTCTGTAATTAGGTTAAATATTCTATTATGTAAAGGGCAGTTTTCAAAATAAAGTTTAAAAATACACAATAAAAACCCATAAGTTTGTATTTCTTTAATTAGCTTAACTATTCTATTATGTAAAGGGCAGTTTTCAAAATAAAGTTTAAAAATACACAATAAAACCCCATAAGTTTGTATTTCTTTAATTAGCTTAAATATTCTATTATGTAAAGGGCAGTTTTCAAAATAAAGTTTAAAAATACACAATAAAACCCCATAAGTTTGTATTTCTTTAATTAGCTTAAATATTCTATTATGTAAAGGGCAGTTTTCAAAATAAAGTATAAAAATACACAATAAAACCCCATAAGTTTGTATTTCTTTAATTAGCTTAAATATTCTATTATGTAAAGGGCAGTTTTCAAAATAAAGTTTAAAAATACACAATAACACCCCATAAGTTTGTATTTCTTTAATTAGCTTAAATATTCTATTATGTAAAGGACAGTTTTAAAAATAAAGTTTAAAAATACACAATAAACCTTCATAAGTTTGTATTTCTTTAATTAGCTTAAATATTCTATTATGTAAAGGGCAGTTTTCAAAATAAAGTTTAAAAATACACAATAAACCCCCATAAGTTTGTATTTCTCTTATTAGCTTAAACATTCTATTATGTTAAGGGTAGTTTTAAAAATAAAGTTTAAAAATACACAATAAACCCCCATGCGTTTGTATTTCTTTAATTAGCTTAAATATTCTATTATGTAAAGGGCAGTTTTCAAAATAAAGTTTAAAAATACACAATAAAACCCCATAAGTGTGTATTTCTTTAATTAGCTTAAATATTCTATTATGTAAAGGGCAGTTTTCAAAATAAAGTTTAAAAATACACAATAACACCCCATAAGTTTGTATTTCTTTAATTAGCTTAAATATACTATTATGTAAAGGACAGTTTTAAAAATAAAGTTTAAAAATACACGATAAAAACCCATAAGTTTGTATTTCTTTAATTAGCTTAAATATTCTATTATGTAAAGGGAAGTTTTCAAAATAAAGTTTAAAAATACACAATAAACCCCCATAAGTTTGTATTTCTCTTATTAGCTTAAACATTCTATTATGTTAAGGGTAGTTTTTAAAATAAAGTTTAAAAATACACAATGAACCCCAATGCGTTTGTATTTCTTTAATTAGCTTAAATATTCTATTATGTAAAGGGCAGTTTTCAAAATAAAGTTTAAAAATACACAACAACACCCCATAAGTTTGTATTTCTTTAATTAGCTTAAATATTCTATTATGTAAAGGACAGTTTTTAAAACAAAGTTTAAAAATACACAATAAACCTTCATAAGTTTGTATTTCTTTAATTAGCTTAAATATTCTATTATGTAAAGGGCAGTTTTCAAAATAAAGTTTAAAAATACACAATAACACCCCATAAGTTTGTATTTCTTTAATTAGCTTAAATATTCTATTATGTAAAGGACAGTTTTAAAAATAAAGTTTAAAAATACACAATAAACCTTCATAAGTTTGTATTTCTTTAATTAGCTTAAATATTCTATTATGTAAAGGGCAGTTTTCAAAATAAAGTTTAAAAATACACAATAAACCCCCATAAGTTTGTATTTCTCTTATTAGCTTAAACATTCTATTATGTTAAGGGTAGTTTTAAAAATAAAGTTTAAAAATACACAATAAACCCCCATGCGTTTGTATTTCTTTAATTAGCTTAAATATTCTATTATGTAAAGGGCAGTTTTCAAAATAAAGTTTAAAAATACACAATAAAACCCCATAAGTTTGTATTTCTTTAATTAGCTTAAATATTCTATTATGTAAAGGGCAGTTTTCAAAATAAAGTTTAAAAATACACAATAACACCCCATAAGTTTGTATTTCTTTAATTAGCTTAAATATACTATTATGTAAAGGACAGTTTTAAAAATAAAGTTTAAAAATACACAATAAACCCCCATAAGTTTGTATTTCTCTTATTAGCTTAAACATTCTATTATGTTAAGGGTAGTTTTAAAAATAAAGTTTAAAAATACACAATGAACCCCAATGCGTTTGTATTTCTTTAATTAGCTTAAATATTCTATTATGTAAAGGGCAGTTTTCAAAATAAAGTTTAAAAATACACAACAACACCCCATAAGTTTGTATTTCTTTAATTAGCTTAAATATTCTATTATGTAAAGGACAGTTTTTAAAACAAAGTTTAAAAATACACAATAAACCTTCATAAGTTTGTATTTCTTTAATTAGCTTAAATATTCTATTATGTAAAGGGCAGTTTTCAAAATAAAGTTTAAAAATACACAATAAACCCCCATGCGTTTGTATTTCTTTAATTAGCTTAAATATTCTATTATGTAAAGGGTAGTTTAAAAATAAAGTTTAAAAATACACAATAAACCCCCATGCGTTTGTATTTCTTTAATTAGCTTAAATATTCTATTATGTAAAGGACAGTGTTCAAAATAAAGTTAAAAATACACAATAAAACCCCATAAGTTTGTATTTCTTTAATTAGCTTAAATATTCTATTATGTAAATGGCAGTTTTCAAAATAAAGTTTAAAAATACAAAATAAAACCCCATAAGTTTGTATTTCTTTAATTAGCTTAAATATTCTATTATGTAAAGGACAGTGTTCAAAGTAAAGTTTAAAAATACACAATAAAACACCATAGTTTGTATTTCTTTAATTAGTTTAAATATTCTATTATGTAAAGGGCAGTTTTCAAAATAAAGTTTAAAAATACACAATAAAACCCCATGAGTTTGTATTTCTTTAATTAGTTTAAATATTCTATTATGTAAAGGACAGTTTTCAAAATAAAGTTTAAAAATACACAATAAAACACCATAAGTTTGTATTTCTTTAATTAGCTTAAATATTCTATTATGTAAAGGACAGTTTTCAAAATAAAGTTTGAAAATACACAATAAACCCCCATAAGTTTGTATTTCTTTAATTAGCTTAAATATTCTATTATGTAAAGGACAGTTTTCAAAATAAAGTTTAAAAATACACAATAAACCCCCATGCGTTTGTATTTCTTTAATTAGCTTAAATATTCTATTATGTAAAGGACAGTTTTCAAAAAAAAGTTTAAAAATACACAATAAACCCCCATAAGTTTGTATTTCTTTAATTAGCTTAAATATTCTATTATGTAAAGGGTAGTTTTAAAAATAAAGTTTAAAAATACACAATAAACCCCCATAAGTTTGTATTTCTTTAATTAGCTTAAATATTCTATTATGTAAAGGACAGTTTTCAAAATAAAGTTTAAAAATACACAATAAACCCCCATAAGTTTGTATTTCTCTAATTAGCTTAAACATTCTATTATGTAAAGGACAGTTTTCAAAATAAAGTTTAAAAATACACAATAAAACCCCATAAGTTTGTATTTCTTTAATTAGCTTAAATATTCTATTATGTAAAGGACAGTTTTCAAAATAAAGTTTAAAAATACACAATAAACCCCCATGCGTTTGTATTTCTTTAATTAGCTTAAATATTCATATATGTAAAGGACAGTTTTCAAAATAAAGTTTAAAAATACACAATAAACCCCCATAAGTTTGTATTTCTTTAATTAGTTTAAATATTCTATTATGTAAATGGAAGTTTTCAAAATAAAGTTTAAAAATACACAATAAACCCCCATGCGTTTGTATTTCTTTAATTAGCTTAAATATTCTATTATGTAAAGGACAGTTTTCAAAATAAAGTTTAAAAATACACAATAAAACCCCATAAGTTTGTATTTCTTTAATTAGCTTAAATATTCTATTATGTAAAGGGCAGTTTTCAAAATAAAGTTTAAAAATACACAATAAAACCCCATAAGTTTGTATTTCTTTAAATAGCTTAAATATTCTATTATGTAAAGGACAGTTTTCAAAATAAAGTTTAAAAATACACAATAAAACTCCATAAGTTTGTATTTCTTTAATTAACTTAAATATTCTATTATGTAAAGGGCAGTTTTAAAAATAAAGTTTAAAAATACACAATAAAACCCCATAAGTTTGTATTTCTTTAATTAACTTAAATATTCTATTATGTAAAGGGCAGTTTTCAAAATAAAGTTTAAAAATACACAATAAAACCCCATAAGTTTGTATTTCTTTAATTAACTTAAATATTCTATTATGTAAAGGACAGTTTTCAAAATAAAGTTTCAAAATACACAATAAAAACCCATAAGTTTGTATTTCTTTAATTAACTTAAATATTCTATTATGTAAAGGGCAGTTTTCAAAATAAAGTTTAAAAATACACAATAAAAACCCATAAGTTTGTATTTCTTTAATTAACTTAAATATTCTATTATGTAAAGGGCAGTTTTCAAAATAAAGTTTAAAAATACACAATAAAAACCCATAAGATTGTATTTCTTTAATTAACTTTAATATTCTATTATGTAAAGAGCAGTTTTCAAAATAAAGTTTAAAAATACACAATAAAACACCATAAGTTTGTATTTCTTTAATTAACTTAAATATACTATTATGTAAAGGACAGTTTTCAAAATAAAGTTTAAAAATACACAATAAAACTCCATAAGTTTGTATTTCTTTAATTAACTTAAATATTCTATTATGTAAAGGGCAGTTTTAAAAATAAAGTTTAAAAATACACAATAAAACCCCATAAGTTTGTATTTCTTTAATTAACTTAAATATTCTATTATGTAAAGGGCAGTTTTAAAAATAAAGTTTAAAAATACACAATAAAACCCCATAAGTTTGTATTTCTTTAATTAACTTAAATATTCTATTATGTAAAGGACAGTTTTCAAAATAAAGTTTCAAAATACACAATAAAAACCCATAAGTTTGTATTTCTTTAATTAACTTAAATATTCTATTATGTAAAGGGCAGTTTTCAAAATAAAGTTTAAAAATACACAATAAAAACCCATAAGTTTGTATTTCTTTAATTAACTTAAATATTCTATTATGTAAAGGGCAGTTTTCAAAATAAAGTTTAAAAATACACAATAAAACCCCATAAGTTTGTATTTCTTTAATTAGCTTAAATATTCTATTATGTAAAGGGCAGTTTTAAAAATAAAGTTTAAAAATACACAATAAAACCCCATAAGTTTGTATTTCTTTAATTAGCTTAAATATTCTATTATGTAAAGGGCAGTTTTCAAAATAAAGTTTAAAAATACACAATAACACCCCATAAGTTTGTATTTCTTTAATTAGCTTAAATATTCTATTATGTAAAGGGCAGTTTTAAAAATAAAGTTTAAAAATACACAATAAAACCCCATAAGTTTGTATTTCTTTAATTAGCTTAAATATTCTATTATGTAAAGGGCAGTTTTAAAAATAAAGTTTAAAAATACACAATAAAACCCCATAAGTTTGTATTTCTTTAATTAGCTTAAATATTCTATTATGTAAAGGGCTGTTTTCAAAATAAAGTTTAAAAATACACAATAAACCCCCATGCGTTTGTATTTCTTTAATTAGCTTAAATATTCTATTATGTAAAGGGCAGTTTTCAAAATAAAGTTTAAAAATACACAATAAAACCCCATAAGTTTGTATTTCTTTAATTAGCTTAAATATTCTATTATGTAAAGGGCAGTTTTCAAAATAAAGTTTAAAAATACACAATAAAACCCCATAAGTTTGTATTTAAGTTTAAAGCCAGAAAAGTAAACATCTTTAAAAAAAGATTTATTCGTCCATATCATTTAATCTTATCAAAGAAGTAAAGACGATTTTTAATGTTATCATGTCTTAATACAGCTCCAGGGAATAAGTTAACATATTTTTTAAATTGACAGACACAAAATCCCGATTCAATTTATCTCTTATTTTAGGCAGTTATTTCTTTAGAAAGCTTTCTCCGGCTCGGGCGCCTCAAGCAACAAGTAATAAACTTACTCTAAGCGAAAGACGGGGGGCAAAGACTGGGAAGAGGGCTTCTAAGGATTGAATAGGACAGAATTCGGCCATTAGTCAACTAGCAAGAATCCATTACAAGAATAGGCTAAACCAGCGTTCTCCAAACTACTGTTCGCGGGCCAGATCCGGCCCGCCAAGCTCTTATTGAAAACGTAAAAAAAACATTCAGGATATTTTTTAAAACTGGAAACCTGTGAAAATAAGGTTGTGTTTTTATTTTTGTTCATTGAATGATTAAAATAATGCTTTTGTAGAACCAGTTTACACTAAAAAAATCAAAGCCAACGATCAAAACGGTATAAAACACGTCCGGATAATAGGGTCGGGTGGGGTGGGGGAGATATGAGGTGGCAAACATAACTCTAAAACCCCAGCAACATGTTCCTTCTCCATGCAAAAAAAACGTTGGAAACTCATGACCTAGACTCCATTAGCAACATTTTCACTTTTTTAACGGTGCTGTTACATAAAAAGACCCAACATGTTGTAGACTCCGTCGCACGGAAAAAGAAAAAAAGGAAAAATGCATGCCATTCTTTTTTATTTAATAAAAGCCTTTATATCTGATATTTCCAACAACTCATTTTTTCTAAATATTTGAACAGTTTTTGTTTCCTTCTCTTGCCACGAATGATTTTTCGTCTCAGCTCTGACGCACATACGCATCTTGAACACGTCTCGAACACGTCTCCAATCCCACTTCTCCAAACACTCGTGTCTCAAACACATCCTTTTCCGTTCTGTCATGTCGATGCTTTTGTAGAACCTGTTTACACAAAAAAAAAATCAAAGCCAATGAACAAAACGGTATAAAACACGTCCGGATCATTAGGGGGGGGCAAACATAACTCTAAAACCCCGAAAGCTTTGGAAACCCTTGACCTAGATCCCATTTGCACCATTGTTCACTTTTTAACGGTGCTAAAAAAGACCCAACATGTTGTAGACTCCGTCGCACGGAAACAGAAAGAAAGAAAAAATACTTGCCATTCTTTTTTATTTAACAAAAGCCTTTATATCTGATATTTCCAACAACGCATTTTTTTTATTTAACAAAAGCCTTTATATCTGATATTTCCAACAACTCATTTATTTTATTAAACAAAAGCTTTTATTTATACTTGATATTTCCAACAACGCATTTTTTTCTAAATATTTTAAACTGTTCGTTTCTCTTTCTTCTGTAAACACGTTGCTTCAATTGTCACGTTTCAAACACCAACTCCCTGTCTTGTACGTGTATCGTTTTTTATTTTTGCTCTGACGACAGCCGACTTGGTCGTTTGCATATCTTTATGGGCTGCTGCTTTGCTTCTGTAGCTACCAGTGTCAGCGGTTCTAATACACATTCTTCTCTCTAGACTGATTGGCTAGGACGTATCCACGACTGTTATGAATGCAGCTAAATCGGGCTGTGCCAGCTGATACTAGATTTCACCTTTTCGGTCTTTGGCAAATAAAGGAGATATCCTTCCAGACTGAGCCATTTTTATTTTATTTTTGACTTAAACTAAGGTGCCCATTTCAAGGGATATGAATTTACAACGCATTAAAATCAACTCTACGTTTTAGTCTGTCCTCGTAGGGAGTCTAATAGATAAGATCGTGAGACTCTTATGTTTTATACTCAATATATTTTTTTACAAATGGGGTCAACACTTATCAAGGCCCGGAGACCACGCGAGGATAAGGGTTAATGATTGTACAGTGGCCAAAGGAAACATGTCGTAGTGATCGCTAGCAGTGGGAATTTGGTAAATTTAATTATTCAAGAGGATGACTCCTCAAAAATTTGTTCATATTGGACTTGAAGACGACCATATAGTCAATTAGAAAGCAGAAAAACGGAACAAATTTCACAGGTGTGCAGTTCTAAGAAAGAAGCTTTGTTCATGGAACCCACGTTTAGGTTTAGGCACGGATAAAGAGTGGGGGAAAATTTTGGCTAGACGATTGTTTTCCGTGAAAGTCATGACAGTGGGGGACCAAATATTAGAGCTCAGACGAGCACGTGCCATGCGAATAACGATAAAACATAGGAGGGATAGACGTTGCGAACCTATCACGATATCGAGGTGGTAGTAGATGGCAGGCTCGAACCCGTACTACGAAGGAGGAAAAAACGTGGAAAAACGTGACGTCTTTGCTGTTGCGTCCATCACCAAACCAGAAGTTACGTAAGTTTAAATTAAGACTAGACAATCGAAAAGAGTAGATGACTTTTGAAAATATCGGCGAAAAAAGCGACCCCTCCCTGTAGAAAAGTGCACAACTGAGGTCGAACGTTTTAGGCAAACATACAAACGTACATAATACATACATTAAACAGAGAGGTGAGATATATATTATAGTCTAGCCTGGGTGCCCGGCGTTGTCCGGGTGTTTGTAGGTGTGTGTTGAGCAAAAAAAGAAAAGAAGTTTGTGGTAGGCAGGTTCGAACCAGTGACGCTAAGGCGGTAAAGAAAGTGGAGCTGTGTAAGCGTGTTTGTTGATAAAAAAAAGAAAAGGAAAGGAAAACTGATGGTTTTGCATCAAGGAATTCAAGTCTTTACATGATTCTCTCTTCTTCTAACCTTCGCTTCCAAGGTTTGATGTCAGCTCTGTCTCTGACTCACTCTTCTTCCCTGACTGACTGACTTCCTGCCTGACTGACTGACTAGATTCAAAACTCCTAACGTCCTTGCATGACCAACACGTGCATATCAGACACATGGCCTTATATGCGTCCGTGTTTAAGCATGCATTGTTACTCACATGTTTCAACCCGATTTCTCTAACCTACTTTACAAATATGTTTAAGATTTTTTATTGTTCTGATCTAGATTCCTTATTTTAATTTAATTTCATTAACAGAGCTCAAAAATAAATGGTAGTAGGCAGGCTGGAGCCCGTACCGTGAAAGAGGAAAAGAGAGTGAAAAACAAAAAAAAAAAAACTGACACGTTAGTTAATTGCCTCATAACGATAGTCTCTAAAGGTTTCCTTGAATAACTAAAAATCAACGGGAACAAGATCTGGACTAGAGTAAGGAACTATATTGTTGCTCATCTTGATCAAATAGTTTTTGACAAAGGTTGAAGTTGTGGACTGGTGCATTTTTGTAAATCTTCTGTATCTTCAGTTCCCTTTTTCGTCTTTTTTTATTACATTTTCATCCCAAACAAGGCACATTGCCACTTTGGTGTAGGGGGCTACTATCAGGGGCAGCAACTACTGGGACAGTATGTTGGGATTTTGTCAGCAAGATGTCGGTTCACGTTACACTTGCACTTCTGCATGTCAGTACAGTTAAGGAAGCAGGAACCTGGAATGGAATTCCAGAGTCTAGCGGTTCTGGGGAAGAAACTACTGGAGCAGAAAGATCTTTTACATCTAGGGATCTCTACTGTGTGTGGGGGATTTAGCTGCCTGTTGGGTTTGTCGAGGGCGTCTACGTCGTGGGGGCACAAGTGTCTGCAGTTCTTCAGAGCATTCACCATTAAAATACTTGTAGAACGGGCAGAGGGATGCAACGTTTCGTCGATGGGACAGAGGCTGAAGCTTAGATGCCAGTTCAGGGCCTATCAGATTGACGACTCTCTTTTGAACCTTGTCTAGGAGCGAGAGACTAGCAGCAGATGCACCAGCCCAAATGTGACAACAATACTCCATACATTGGCGAATGGTGGCCTTATAGAGATACATGATACTTTCAGGTGTTAGTAGTTTTCTAGCATGGTAGAGAGAGCCTACCTTTTTCGCAGCGGCCCTGGCAATGTTTTCAATATAATTGTTCCAACTCATGTTTCCTGTGAACGTTAGGCCAAGCAGTTTGAAAGATGTACTCTCAGACAGGGAGTCACTGGCCATTGCTATTGGTGGCAGAGAAGGTTTCTTGTATTTTCGCGAATAATTGTTTTTACATCTAACTGTGCACTTTTTTCTCTATAGACACACGACGGTCGTTATCCATGAAATTCTTTATTTGGCCAAGCAATTCTAGTGTTCGGACTTCCTTAATCATTCCACATCTCTTATCATCCCTCACAGACTCCCAGCCTTCCTTACATCTCTTATGCCACTCAAAAACTTCATTCATGCAAGATGGTTTAAAAGCAGTCTGAAGCATTCCATACGTTTTTGTGGTATTTTTCTTTTCAAGTATAAAACAGAATTTTATTGTATATCGTTCTTCTAAGGTGTCAAGCGTCGAGATTGCATTTTTGAAATTCACCAGCTGTGACAATCAGGCTTTAGTAGAATGCATTTCAATTACTGCTGTAGCTGTTCGTTTGAACCGGAAATCATTAAAATTGGGACGTGATATCATAAGATGCATAGAAACAGCATTCTGAATTTTCAAGGGTCTACTAGGATTTTAAATGTCTGTACAAAAATGTCTGGAAACTTATTTAAAGAACCTCGTGACATCTATTCGTTCAAAAATAACCTGATAATAACAAATTGTCTTTGAAATTTAATTTTGTTTATAAATTGCGTCCTCTAATATATTTTTAAAATATTTGAAAAAAAAATGAACACAAACATCAAACACTTTTTATCTCAATATATGAGTTATGAGCTTCTCTTTTTTACCAAAATGTAATTTCCCAGGGAGGAAAATTTTCTCATAACGCCATTAAATTTCCTGTTGAAGAAAGATAACTGCATATCAGCAATATATTGTGTGTGTAAATAGATCCTATTTAAGTAACTTTCGGGACATAGAAATCTCAATTTCCTGTATTCGTAGTAATATTTCGAATCACACGATAAAATAGAACAGAATCAAGGCAATCTAAAAGATTCTTCGTCGCTTTACTGTGCGTTCTTGTTAGAAGATTGTTTTTCGTAACAGTCAGGACAATGGGTATCATAAATTGGGGCTCAGAGGAACAATCGCAATGAAAATAACGATAATAACCAATAAGCCTTAATAATCCATCGTCGTCGGTATATAATTTCGTAATATTTCCATTATTTATTTTCGTAACATTTACATTATTTTTTTTTGTAGCATTTCTATTATTTATTTTTGTAGTATTTCTATTATTTATTTTCGAAATATTTCCATTATTTATTTTCGTACTATTTCCATTATTTATTTTCGTAGTATTTTAATTATTTATTTTTGTAGTATTTTAATTATTTATTTTTGTAATATTTCAATTATTTATTTTTGTAGTATTTTAATTATTAATTTTTGTAGTATTTTAATTATTTATTTTTGTAGCATTTAAATTATTTATTTTTGTAGTATTTTAATTATTGATTTGTGTAATATTTCCATTATCTATTTTCGTAGTATTTCAATTATTCATTTTTGTAATATTTCAATTATTTATTTTTTGTAGTATTTCAATTATTCATTTTTGTAATATTTCAATTATTCATTTTTGTAGCATTTAAATTATTTATTTTTGTAGTATTTTAATTATTTATTTTGTACTCTTTCCATTATTTATTTTCGGAATATTTCAATTATTTATTTTTGTAGTATTTTAATTATTTATTTTTGTAATATTTCAATTATTTATTTTTGTAGTATTTAAATTATTTATTTTTGTAGTATTTTAATTATTTATTTTTGTAGTATTTTAATTATTTATTTTGTACTCTTTCCATTATTTATTTTCGTAGTATTTCGGGCAAGTAGGACTCGCCAACTTTGGATGGTGTCTTGCCTAGGAGAATGCAACACTGATCCAAAGCCACAGCTGCCTTGTTGCATTAGTGCACCAAGCGAAAGTCTAAGGGAGTAAGTCCCCAGAGAAATTCCCCAGAGAGTGTCCCCTAGGCGGCCTGACTTTATATTGTCATCAGTGACAACTTTTTAGGCGCAGTTAGAGCCAAGCTGTATCGACGCTTTCTTTACTAAAGATCCTCTAATTTCAAAAGCTTGCCTTCCATGTAACTCTGTACAGCCTATGTAAATGGGCGGACTAAAAAATCGTCTCCCGATGGGCATTATTTTCATAACGTTTCAGTCGATGTAACCTCCTACATTCTTCATGCGCATCTCGTCGAACTCGGGAATACTGTAATAAATAGGTCGCAATAAATAGAAGTAGCAAATAAGACAAATCTTTTTAAAAAAAACTAGCATGCCCCTCGGCGTTGCCTGGTTGTAAGATATATTTAAATATGATAGTTCAATTCATGCAGATTTTGCATTCACTATAAAGCAAATTCTATATTGATTATTATATTGTACCCCTATTTTCGCTGAGGAGGAGACTATGTTTTAAGGGACAAAATGTTTGTCAAATTATTGTCAATACTTATAGTCGATCTCAATAAAATGAACAACGTTTCCGAAACGATCGTACAATCAGGTTGATTTTGTTTGTTTTTCCTTTCGAAGCTGATTTTGAATTCACAATTATGAATCGTTTTATATATATATATATATATATATATATATATATATATATATATATATATATATATATATATATTCAGAACGTGTGAGTGAATATATAATTATTTCAACTGCCAGACAGTATTGCAGCCAGCAAGGGCCACGAAAGCCAACAAACCGGAAATCAAAGACTCGAGTTTCGCCCTAATCTGGGCTCATCAGTTAGACACCTCCGAACTCAGGACTATTCCTAGCTGCAATGTTGTCTGGCTGTGGAAATAATTTATCTATTCTCTCACACATTCTGGAAATACTTATTTCTCGTTAGGATAGGTTTGTCGTGATGACACCCATAGCGAGTATAAATTCCTACTAGTGAGACATCGACTTGGGTCTAGGCTGATTGCGATGATCACATCCCTTGTCGGATTTCTTTGCGGCTTGGTTGATCTATGATAGTTAATAAGACTTTCTTGTGTGTGCGGCGTGTTTGCTCAGTTGGTACAGTGCTTGTCTCGCATGCAAGAGGCTCGGGTTTCGAATCCTGAGTTCGGATGTGTCTAACTGATGAGCCCAAATGAAGGGAAAACTCGAGTCTTGGACTTCCTGTTCATTAGCTTTCGTCGCTCTTGCTGGCTGCAATGTTTTTTGGCAGTGGAAATGATTATATATTCTCTCACACATTCTAAAAGTACTTAGTGCTCTTTAGGATAGGCTTGTCGTGATGACATTCCTAGCGGGTGTATTTCACTGCTTGTTTTGTTCGCGTTTGTTTACTTTCGCGTCTTTTTGCTTTTTCAAAGTCGCTGATTTGTATTGAATTCATTCAACCGCTAATGGTTGATTGAATACTATGAAACCACTGGTGCCTTTGAAATATTTGTATTTTCAGCTCTCACATTTGCGATCGAACATTTTTATTTCTTTTTATCGCCTCCGGACACGCTATATATATATATATATATATATATATATATATATATATATATATATATATATATATATATATATGTGTGTGTGTGTGTGTGTGTGGGGGGGTGATATATATATGTGTGTTTGTGATATATATGTATATATATACATAAATATCTATGTATATATATATTAATATATATATTAATATATATATATATATATATATATATATATATATTCCCTTCTTTGAATTTGATCAACAAATTTAAGTGCATGTTTGTATATTTTTCTCTCATCAGTATCACTAACGAGAACTTCCCTGGTATGTTAATACAGGGTTCTGTTCGAAATACCATGCAGATTCTCCAGTTCGACAGAAAGATCCCCGAGTTCGAAAAGAGGATTCCCGAGTTCAACAAAGAAATACGTGAAATGGGTTACCAAGATAAAGGCAGTAGTCTACGGAATATAACATAACGCCAACTATATATTTTTTTACTTTGAAAGATGAAGGGCTACGAAGACGAGAGTAATACAATTTAAACGAGTGACATTTTATGCTCCAGAATCTAATTTTTCTGTGCTATGATCGATCAATTGTACTATGAAAGATCGAACTTAAAAGCAAAAGTAAACGTAATTTTTACCCTATTCATTTATGAATTGGACGCAAAACACATATGTTAAGTCAACGGGCTATAACTTTCCCCGCTTTTATTTTCTTTATAAATTAAATAAATCATGGTCGATTTTGTTTCCCTAACATCTAGTAGATAATATAATTGTTCTGTCCGCTAAGCGTCCGGAGAGGCGCAAATAGCATATGCCAATTTTAATTTATGTTGTTCGATAGGTAATCGAAAGTCAGCTTTGTCGACACTAATGCTATCCTTATCTCTGAAAATCGATGATTATTATTAGGATCTAAACTAAAGGCAAGAGATTAGCGATTACCATTGGTCATTGCTCGTAGCGGAGAATAACATGGCTAGCTTTGATTGGTTATTAAAGCGGCTTGCATCTCATAGCCGTAACTACTTACCTCGATATGAAAAGGATTGCACGAGTCATTTTTGGCATTAGAGAACTCACAGAATTATGAATATACCTGATAAAAAATATGTTTTGATAAAGTTGATATTTTTCTGGATAGTGCAAAAATAGCCTTTTAAAGAAGAAAAAAAAAACAATATAACTTTTAAAAGCCAAAAAGGTCAAATTCACGAAATTTGACTTTAAAAAAGCTAATCTGGAAATTATGGACATATATGCCGGAAATAAGTCAATATTCCACTTTCTTTTCTCCTTAAAATCTACAAACATAAAAGTCAAACAGAATAATCTTGTTTCTATTAATACCATATTGAACTACAAGACAATGAGAGTTTCCTCCCTTTGATGTGACCTCGTTTTCGAATATAAAGTTACTGAAAGGGTAACGTACGGACCACCTAAGACAGTAACAAGCAGATGGATAAGCTTTGAACGATTCTGTTCTTTGTGAGAAATTGCGAAGGTGAAGGTGGAGGCTAAGTGGGTGGCTCGAAGGGCGTGGCTGTCATTCAACGGCAAACACCTGGAAGATGAAGATACGGAGATGATTACCCAGGTTTGTTTGACGTTTCGGCGGAGTCAATTTTCCTCTGTCAACATTAAAGATTAAAATAGTTCGCTTTTATCAAATGGAGAACTAAAAACGATCGCTGCGATAATAGACCTCCAAAATACCAAGGCGATTTGGCTCTTTCTCTACATCCCCACGTCTTGGTACGAACACCCTCCGTATATATATATATATATATATATATATATATATAGCGGCACTGATGAGTTGTGATATAACGAAACAGGACTGTATGTCGATGACTGCATATATATATATATGTGTGTGTGTGTGTGTGTGTGTGTGTGTGTGTGTGTGTGTGTATCGAAGTAAACACAGCCAATATTTGCCTTGACTTGTTGGTTAGGGTCATTCCACACACACATACACATATACACACAGATACAGCCACAAATACATACAAGCACAAACACACACACACACACACACACACACCCACGTATCACCGCACAAGCAGAAAGGTTTAGTCTATAACATCAACAGTAGATTCTTGTATAAGACAGGCACTCTTATCTCCGCAGCTCTTAACTTTTGAGTTTTAAACATAGGAGGTTTTAATTTTTTTTTTAAATAAGCATCACCACTTATCATGACCACTCGTGGATAAGGGTAAAAGAGTGTACAGTAGTCAATTAGACAATATAGAAATCGTTAGTAATGGAAATTCGGTAAATTTCTTAACTTAAGTGGAACTGATCATCAAGAACTTGTTTACGTTGGACTTGAAGACAACCATGTTGTAGTCAGCTGGAAAGCAGGAAAACGGAAGACAATTCCACAGGCGTGCAGTTCTAAGGAGAAAGCTTTTTTCATGGAATCTACATTTAGGTTTAGGCACAGATAAAGATGGGGGACATTTTGATAGTGTTTTCTGCTAGACGAGTGTTTCGTTTGAAAGTTTGGCGAGGCGGAGCCATAGATTGTAGCTTAGTCGAGCACTTGCCATGAAAATAACGATAAAGCAGAGACAAACTCGCAACATCTCTTCTGTGAGAAAGTCTATTCATGATGAATGATTAATTTATATTTTTAGATGAGGAATTATAATTATTTTGTCGTATTATTTGGACTATTTTTCTCATCTTGGTTGTTCTTTTCACGACGTTTGTAACCTCCAATCATCTTCATGTGAATTCAACCGGATGTTACTGGTGAATAGTGCAAAATGTTTTTTTTTTCTTTTTTTTACATTTATCAAGGCCCGGAAGCCACTCAGGGATAAGGGTTATTGCAAGTACATTACGTTAGTGTGGAGATTCAATGAATTGTTTACTTAAGAGGGCGGTTCATTAGGAATTGGTTAACATCGGACTTGAAGACATCCAAGTTGTAGTGAGGTGGGAAGCAGGCAGACGGAACAGAGTTCCACAGGCGTGCAGTTCTAAGAAAGAAACTTTGTTCATGGAATCCACGTTTTGATTCAGGCACAGATAAAGAGTGGGGGAAATGTTTCACAGTGGATTCAGCTAGACGAGTGTTTTTCGTGAAAGATTGGCGAGGGGGGACCAGAGATTGGAGCTCAGACGAGCACCTGCCATGGAAGGCTCGCAACGTCTCTTCTGTGGGAGAGAGGTTGCAGGGTAGAGAAAAGGGCATCCCCCACTAAGCCATGAAGTCTTTTTTTGTACTCTGTCAAGGCAGGATAGGCTGTTTTTAGCAGCTCCTGCCCAGATATGGCAGCAGTATTCCATTCTTGGACGTACTTGGTTTTTATATAGATAGAGAATTGCATCAGTAGTGAGATATCTTCTGGAGCGGTAGAAGGATCCCACCATCTTTCCAACGACTTTGGCAACAGACTTGATGTACGTGTTCCATTTCAGATCAGGAGTAAAGGACAACCCCAGAAGCTTATCAAAACACGGGGCTTCTCCTAGACGAGAGACATCCATTTCAATTGATGCCAGATGGGGATCAGAGCGTTGATGATGTCAGGATAGGAGTTTAGTTTATTTGCTGTCCCAACGAACACAGCCGTTAGAAATTTAAACAACAGATTAGAATAATCTATCTATCTATCTATAAATGTGAAATTGTCTGTGTGTCTGTGTGTCTGTCTGTGTACATTTTCCTACGCAGTAACTCTGTCAATTTTTAGTCTACAGACTCGAAATTTGATGTACAGTGTACTAAGATTTGGGAAAATCTTAGTGATCGTTTTTCGGTGAGAAATCTATCTGTTAAGGCGTCAAAGTTCAACAATTTTACCTTTGAGAACTCTACCAAATTCCTCCGACAATTTTGGGTCTAAACACTTTAAATTTTAGATATAGATTCCTTGAACATGGATCTAACTCAATAACTTGATTTGAGTCCAAAACAATAAATGTTAAGGGGTCATAATAGGGGTCAAATTATAAAAAAATTGACCACTTTTTTTTTTGCTCAACATACACCTCCAAACACCCGGGCAACGCCGGGCTGAACTGCTAGTGGCAATAAAAATTCGCATCAGGACGGAATTAAAAGCTTGTAAAACTTTTATTCACATAATCAAATAAATTAATTGTATCAATTCTGTACGAGTAAATACAGGATGTTAGGACGGCGATAAATTTGAGGTTGTAAATTTTATCGTTTAAATTTTATTTCATTTAAATTTTATCGCGTCTGTCTTATTAACTTGTTCGATTTTTATAGGTACATTATAGCTGGCACAGGTCAAGGATGCATAAGGCCGCACCTCGCCACAAGGTAATTTGCAACCTCCTCTGTTCCATTCGGGCGGAATAAAAATAGGAGACATTACTTGTGGAACGACCCTCATATATATATATGTATATATATATATATATGATTTCAACATCTTGTCAGACGAGTGCCACTCCCTTAGACACTTAAAGTCCATAAGTCCAAATGCCTGAGGGAGTATCTATACACAGATGATGTTACAGAGTCTTAGCTTTGTACGACAGCTAATCTCTCTCTCGGTTCAAAATGTTGAGATCCAGCAACAAGTAAGAGCAAGATAGCCATCACCAAATAAAACTGCAGACCAGCTTAATGCGGGTACTGGTCTCCCGCTTTATGGTTTTTAAAATCAGAGATTTGCTTCTCCTAGAAAGGTTGCCTTCACTACGGCTTACGGGAGCCCTCTCTACTCCAATACATATATACATACACACATATATACATACACACAAATATACCTGGTGCTAGTTGGCCGTTGACCCCGAAAAAGGGTTCATTCGCCCTTTGAAAGGTCTTGTTTTTAATTCTTCAGGGAGACTAGCCGCCCTCCTCACCAAACAACTCTGGTGGGGGAACCAGTTTAGTCGCCGGTGACCCGACCATGAGGCAGGTAGTACTGGGTTACATGGTACTAGTAGCATGTGACATGACCTGACCACAAATATATATATATATATATATATATATATATATATATATTTGTTTATTGTTATATAAACATGCTCACATCCCGCTGCTACAAACAGCCACTTGTTTCAATCAAACAACAGATATCATCAGGCAGCGACTTGACTATTCAAAAGTTCAATGAATAATGGATTTTTATTTTAGGTAGGAACTCTTTAGAAGTTGGAGTTAAAAAACTTAAAACATAGGACTTTAATTAAATAAAAAAGTAAAAAGGGAGAGGCAATTTAAATAAAGTTAAAAGATTACAATGGGGAGAGAGTGATTGAGAAGAAAAAAAGGAATAGAGACAGAAATAGAGAAAGAAAATATAGAGAAAACAAAATAGAGAGAAAAAGAAGAGAGAAAATATATACATATATATATATATACACATACACACACATATACACACATATACATATATATATACATATATATATATATACATACATACATATATACATACTTTACTCCTATATATATATATATACATACATATACACATACATACCTCACCTCTCCTCTCCCCCCCCCCTCCACATCACATATATATATATATATATATATATATATATATATGATATGGAGAAGAAAAGAAAAAAGAAACAAAGGGTTATAATAAAGAGAATAAGAACTAGAAGGAAAAGGAAAGAATAATGAGATCTAGTTAAATAGAGAAAGAGAGAAAGTAAGAATTTGACAGTATATAGAAAAAGAAAAAGAAAAAGAAAAAATCTGCGTGTCAACCAATTTATGAACAATTATACAATTCAGTAATGAAGCATATTATTACAAATACAAACAGAAGATACAATCCAAGCGTCAGAGATGAACGTGTCAAAAAAGGCAGGGAATGTATTCTGCTAGCATATTTATCCTCTTACATACGTCCACGAGTAAAATCAACGCAATTCAAACATACGTCTACCATTAATTAGGCCCTTTATGCTAAATGATATAAGTTTAAAGTTTTCGCGTTTTTTTCTACAAACTAACTACACATGAATATAACAAGCTTATTAAAGAAAATATTACAAAAAATTACAAAAAATCAAATATAGATATTTGCAAAAAAATTGACAAGGATAGTAAAGAAATAACTGACAAACTTAAAATTAGTAATAGAGTGGGAATTTTACAAAAAAAACAGTCATATATTTTGCTTAAAGACCATAAGATAAATTTTGAAAATAAACCTACAACTAGGTTAATTAATCCTACGAAACCCGAAATAGGTAAATTAAGTAAAAATATACTAGAAAGAGTTAACTATCAAATTAAATCAACATATAAGCTAAATCTATGGATTAACACAGCGGATACCATTAAATGGTTTTCCAATATACATAATAAAAAGAATTGTACTTTCTTACAATTCGATATTGTGAATTACTATCCCTCCATATCTAAGGAACTATTCGAAGAGGTGATGGAGTTTGCTAAACTCCTGTCTGATATAAAAGACACTGAAATTGAAATTATACGGACATGTAGAAATACTACATTAATTAGTGGAAATGATCAGTGGTTGAAAAAAGATCAAAATGACCTGTTTGACATTTCCATGGGGTCTTTGGATTCGGCTGAAATGACAGACTTAGTAGGTCTATTCATACTATACAACTTAACCAAAGACATCAATGTCATGGATATAGGCTTGTATCGTGATGATGGACTGATGATCATCAAGGAATCCAACGGCCCTAAATGTGAAAGAACCAAAAAGATTATCTTAAATGAATTCCGTAGAATTAAATTAAAAGTGGATATTATATCAGATGTTAAAACTGTAAATTTTTTGGATGTGAACTTTGATTTAAGGAAAGGCATCTACCAACCATATAGGAAGGAAAACTCAAACCCAATTTATGTACACCCCCTATCAAATCACCCAAAATCTATCATTAGGCATATCCCCAAATCCATTAGTAAAAGAATCAGTGACAATTCTTCCAATCTTGAAACATTTAATAAACATAAATATTTCTATAACAGGGCCCTTAAGGATAGTGGATACAAAAACACCCAAATTGAGTTCATAGAACCAACACACCCAAACACAAATACAAATAGAAACCGTAAGAGAAAAATCCTGTGGTACAATCCCCCTTTTAATCTGAAACTTAAAACAAATCTAGGAATGAAATTCTTAAACTTAATTAAAAAGCACTTCCCTATTAATAACATACTACATAAAATTTTCAATAAAAATACAATAAAACTTAGTTATAGTTGTAATGAAAACCTTGAAAAAATAATTAAAAAACATAATAACAAAATATTAAACAAAAATAGCACACCCATTGCTACCGAAAGTTGTAACTGTAGAATTAAATCAAAATGCCCTCTTAAAGGAAATTGTCAAATTACTTCTGTAGTGTACCAAGCAACTATTTCTACTAAGGAAAATCCGAATGAAAAAAAATATTACATAGGAATGACAAATAACAATTTTAAAGAAAGATTTACCGGTCACAAGTGCTCTTTTGAAAATAATGAGTACAAAAATAGAACTTCCTTGTCTAAATATTACAATGAACTAGTAGAGCAAGGTTACTCCCCAATAGTAAATTGGAAAATTTTAAAGAAAGCGAAAACCTGTTCATCTTTAAACTCGCCTTGCTACCTATGTCTTTATGAGAAATTATTTATACTTACTTTTAGAGAAAGAGATAAATTATTAAATAAGAAGCACGAAAATTCAATTAATTGCAAACATTATAAAACCCATCTTTTAAGTAATTTAGTTTAGATATAAAATTTAAATAAATTAAAAATTGTCACTGATTTCTATAATTTATTAATATTCTATTAATATACTTTCTCCTCTCCTGATTTCATTCTTTACTTCTCCTATCTTATATACATGTGTGTCTATGTGTATATGTATGTGTCTATGTATTTATTTTATGACCATGTGTACTTAGATCTATATATTTCTATATTATTTGGTATACCCTCCCATGTTTATTCAATCCATTTGTATGTTTCTATGTGTGTATGCATCTATCTGTACCCTTGCCAAATTATTTGTATTCTTATGTATTTCTATATATATAATTTATGTAAATTATACATATTTATGTGTGAGTATATATATGTGTGTGTGCGTTGTTGTGTATTAGTATATGATTGTGTGCATATATTTGTGTATTTTTTGTATGTATGTGTATACATAAGATTATATATATGTATATATATATATATATATATATATATATATATATATATATATATATATATATATATATGCTTATTAGTATGTCGGTTGGTTCTCTGTGAGTATATACATATGTATCTTATTATTTTTAATTAGGGTACAATCTACCTGTGCGTCGCTATTTTTGAGTATTTCGTTGATTTAATTACTTCTTTTGCCTGAATATATTTATAGGTAAGTGTACTTGTATCTGTGTTATTAGTAATCTGGTATTGAATGTATTATTTTGTGATTTAATATGACTTTATATCTATACTTAAATAGCTTAAACTTCCAACTTAATAGTATAGTTACACCTTTACTTATGTGCATGTATATGTATATATATATATATATGTATATATATATATGTGTGTGTATGTGTGTGTATATTTGGGTATATATATGTGTGTGTGTGGTTATATATCTATATATATATATATATATATTTGTATTATATTCTTTTTATATACATAAATATTAGTAGTTTTTTATTTATAATTATTGGACCTATTTAATTTATTTAATCCCCTCTTATGGCTAAATATGTTATATTAAAAAGATAATAAATATTAATTTTATTCTGTTTTTATTATTATTATTATTATTATTATTATTATTATTATTATTATTATTATTATTATCATTACTATTATGTTTATTGTTATTAATAATAATTTAAATATTGTTTTATCATTATTTTTTCTTTTATTCATATATTTATCTAATAAAAACGCGAAAACTTTAAACTTATATCATTTAGCATAAAGGGCCTAATTAATGGTAGACGTATGTTTGAATTGCGTTGATTTTACTCGTGGACGTATGTAAGAGGATAAATATGCTAGCAGAATACATTCCCTGCCTTTTTTGACACGTTCATCTCTGACGCTTGGATTGTATCTTCTGTTTGTATTTGTAATAATATGCTTCATTACTGAATTGTATAATTGTTCATAAATTGGTTGACACGCAGATTTTTTCTTTTTCTTTTTCTTTTTCTATATACTGTCAAATTCTTACTTTCTCTCTTTCTCTATTTAACTAGATCTCATTATTCTTTCCTTTTCCTTCTAGTTCTTATTCTCTTTATTATAACCCTTTGTTTCTTTTTTCTTTTCTTCTCCATATCATATATATATATATATATATATATATATATATGTGATGTGGAGGGGGGGGAGAGGAGAGGTGAGGTATGTATGTGTATATGTATGTATATATATATATATAGGAGTAAAGTATGTATATATGTATGTATGTATATATATATATATGTATATATATATGTATATGTGTGTATATGTGTGTGTATGTGTATATATATATATATGTATATATTTTCTCTCTTCTTTTTCTCTCTATTTTGTTTTCTCTATATTTTCTTTCTCTATTTCTGTCTCTATTCCTTTTTTTCTTCTCAATCACTCTCTCCCCATTGTAATCTTTTAACTTTATTTAAATTGCCTCTCCCTTTTTACTTTTTTATTTAATTAAAGTCCTATGTTTTAAGTTTTTTAACTCCAACTTCTAAAGAGTTCCTACCTAAAATAAAAATCCATTATTCATTGAACTTTTGAATAGTCAAGTCGCTGCCTGATGATATCTGTTGTTTGATTGAAACAAGTGGCTGTTTGTAGCAGCGGGATGTGAGCATGTTTATATAACAATAAACAAGTATTATCAGCTCTTTTTATTGAGCACTATCTAACAACCTCGTTGAATTCATTAGTCCATTACTTTTGAATATAAAAAAACCCCGAGTATATATATATATATATATATACACATATATAAGCACATATAGATTTGAATGCCTACTGGAGAGAACTTGAATGCCTACTAGACAATATCCCCGAGCGTCTAAGGTCTCTCTGTACATTGGTTTGTCAGAACAACCTGGTATGAGGCTACTTTTCCCAAGAAGTAAACCCTGACCAAATATTTCAAAATCACATTTTGTATTCGCAGCCCAAATAAGATCTCCTAACTATGGCTAACTTACAGTAGCTTTTATGAGGAATAGTGCACCTTCTCCAAGTGATGTTACCTCAAATAATAACACAAAACTGGATACTCCTCCAGACTAGATAAATTCTAGTCCTGGTATCCAGTAAGACAAAGAGATCAGAATAAAAGATATACTACAACGTATGAAAATGGTTAATTGAGGAGAGGAAAATTATGTTTTCAATTTCTTTACTACCTCGGTGTTTGAGAGATAAAGAACTTAAGTGGAACATTCGAATATCTATGTATCTCATATAGAGTTTAAGTGTTAGACCCACGTAGTGGGCCCCTTTGTTTCTGAGAACTTCGGCTGAAGTAAAATAAAACAAAAACATAAAACTACTTTCAGACTTTCAAACAAAAGGCAGACGACAATTTTTGGAAAAGTGAAAATTCCACTTGATTACTGACAAACAATTTTAGGCCGTGTAAGCAATTCTTTTTCTTTTCTTTTTTTTAATGATTACGTAGTATCTGTTTTTTTTTAATTAAACGCAGTATCTGTTTGTTTTTTTGTTTTTTTAATGATTACGTAGTATCTGTTTTTTTTTGTTTTTTTAATTATTACATAGTATCTGTTTTTTAATTATTAAGTAGTATCTGTTTTTAATGATTACGTAGTATCTGTTTTTTAATTATTACGTAGTGTCTGTTTTTTAATAATTACGTAGTATCTGTTTTTATGATTACATAATATCTGTTTTTATGATTACGTAGTATCTGCTTTTTGAATGATTACGTCGTATCTTTTTTTTTTTTTAATGATTACATAGTATTTGTTTTTTAAATGATTACCTAGTATCTGTTTTTTATGATTACATAGTATCTGTTTTTTGTTCTTTAAATGATTACGCAGTATCTGTTATTTAATGATTACATAGTATCTGTTTTTTAAATGATTACATACTATCTGTTTTTTAATGATTACATAGTATCTGTTTTTTAAATGATTACATAGTATCTGTTTTTTAAATGATTACATACTATCTGTTTTTAATGATTACATAGTATCTGTTTTTTAAATGATTACATAGTATCTGTTTTTTAAATGATTACATACTATCTGTTTTAATGATTACATAGTATCTGTTTTTGAAATGATTACGTATTATCTGTTTTTTAATGATTACATAGTATCTGTTTTTAAATGATCACGTAGTATCTGTTTTTTTAATTATTACGTAGTATCTGTTTCTTTTAAATGATTACGTAGTATCTGTTTTTTAAATGATTTGTAGTATCTGTTTTTTAATGATTACATAGTATCTGTTTTTTTTTTAATTATTACATAGTATCTGTGTTTTTTATGATTATGTAGTAGTTGTTTTTTTCTGGGTTTTTTTTATTATTACGTAGTATCCGTTCGATAACATTGTTGCAACTTTAAAAGGAAAATGTCCCGAGGAAGTTGCTAGGCACAAAAAGAGAAGAAAAATTGGGGGCATGCTTTGGGAAGTTGAACAAGATGTTTGTTTGCGTTACATTTAAACATCAGCATATCAGTATAGTCAGGAAAGCAGTTAACAGAAAGGAGAACTCCAAAGTATAGCTGTTTGATTAAAAAAAACAAAACTATTAGACTAGAAAGTTGTCTAGCGTTTAAGAATATCAACAGTGAAGGAGTTTGATTTGTTGCAAAGCGTGTTTGTTGAGCATATGTACGTTGAGGGGGGGCACAAGTGCAATCGGTTCATCAGAGCACATCCCATTAAAATACTTGTAAAACAGGTACAGAGATGCAACATTGCAGCGATGGGACAAAGGTGATGCTAGGCGTAAAAAAGACTATATTTTAAGAAGATGAACAAGGTGTTTGTTTGCCTTACATTTAAATTTCTGCATTTTTGCATAGCAGAAGAGTGAGGGAGGCAGGTAGCAGAAAGAAGAACTCTAAAGTCTAGCTGTTCTTTGGGAAAAAAAACGATTACAGTAGAAAACTTTCTGGCATTTAAGAACATCAATAGTGAAGGGGTAAGATTTTGTTGCTAAGCGGGTTTGTCGTGGATATGTACGTCGAGGGGGACACAAGTGAAAGGAGTTCATCAGAGCACATCCCATTAAAATATAATTGCTTGCAAAACAGACACAGAGATGCAACATGGCAGTGATGGGACAAATGTGATGCTAGGCGCAAGAGAAGTGTGACTATGCTTTAAGAAGATGAACAAGGTGTTTGTTTGCCTTACATTTAAATTTCTGCATTTCTGCATAGAAGAAGAGTCAGAGGCAGGTAGCAGGAAGGAGAACTCCAATATGTAGCTGTTCGATAGAAAAAAAATATTAGCGTGGATGAAACACGGAATATTCTGTGTAGCTTAATTGCCATATTTATTTTATAACTTACTATATATATATATATATATATAACTTGAGTTCCTTCAGCCATAATCGAAACTGAAACCAAAACTTATGAAGAATTCTTGATAAAATTATTTATAAGAAAAAATTGATGACTTAAGTGGCATCAGCTATAGTCGAAACCGAAACCAAAACTTATCAAGAATTCTTGGTAAAATTATTTTTAACAAGGAATAGAAGAACATAACAATTAAACGACCCGGATGTAAGCGTTACATACAAAAGAACACACACGCTATTGTATTAATATCTAGCGAGACCTGTGGAAATTCCACAGTGAACTCTTTCATGTGTAATATAGTGGTGTTGCCATTTTTGTGGATGTTCAGCGTAAATGGATACACCCTAATATTATTGTAGTTCTTTTGTTAAAACTACAAACGTATATATATAAGCTAGCAGGGACGCCCGGCATAGCCTTGTCGTAAAATATGCTTAAATATGATATCTTAATTCATGCATATTTCGTATATATTACTATAAGACTCAATTTTCGATCACTTCTAATATATTATAAACTTGTGATTTCAAAACAAAAATATACCTCGAGTGCATCAGTTATAATCGAAACCGAAACCAAAACTTATGAAGAATTCTTGGTAAAATTATTTATTACAAGAAATGGAAAGGCATAACAATTAAACGACAAACACTCGGAAGTAAAAAAGTATGATACAAAAAATAAAATACGCGCTATCGTACTAATATAGATTTAAATATTTTATGTACCAAAAACATTTTTTTATGAAACTATTTTAGTTAAAACAATGTTGTAATAAAAATAATTTATTTAGAAAAAGGAACTGTCATTATATATATATATATATATATATATATATATATATATATATATATATATAATTTTTTTTAGATTTAATGTTTTTATAAAAGTATTTTATGTACTAAACTAGTTTCGTATCGCTAATAACGTGTCGCTAAATTCGAGGTTTCATAACAGATATCGATCTTGGCTTTTATTTACATGCAAATGTTATACTAGTATTTTTATTACGGAATAACTTAAAATCAATTATTTCTTAACAACTAAAGATATACCCCTGAAATTTATAAATTTGAATATAAATTATAAACTTGAAAGATAAAACCTTAAATTTTATAGAATTAAAAACAAATATAGCGGTGAGAACACGCTAATCTATTCCAGAAGTAAATCTCAACCAATCAAATTTGGCGGAAAGCGTGACGCTCAAAAGAAAACACACGCTATCGTATTAATATATAGATGATATTGTTCTTATTATTCTTATTCTTATTATTATTCTTATTATTATTATTATTAATAATAATAATAACAACAACGACAACAAGAAGAAGAAGACGTGTATAATATTTTATCTGTACGAAGTCAACGTTATCTTTTACGTCTACAATCCTTCCATTATCTTTAATCTCTTGATGTATATTGTTCTCTTTGTCGCCTCGAATCGGTCATAAATCTTATTACAAGTGTTTTATACGTCAGAGAAACTATAAGAAGCCGCTAACCACCGCACTACCCGTAACATATGCGATCATGTACGCTTACCAACACCTGCGAACATAAGCCTTACGCATCCAATCCCCCAACCATCGCTCCTTCTCTCTTTCTGCCTCCAATCGCTAACCCTTCTCCCTCCAGCTTCCCCAATATTATCGTAACGATACATAAAGTTGAGCATCGTTTATTAGTTTCGACTTAAACGACACGCGGCTAGCTCCACTTTCATTAGGAAAGGCGTTGCCGCAGAAGAACGTCTTTTTTTTATTTGAATTCGTTTTATTTCACCCAAATGCGTCCTGATAACTGACACGTATACGAGTAGCTTTCAAAAAGTAATGCCTCCTTTTTTTGTCCCGCAGAAATTGATCAGACTGGATTGCAAATTACATTGTTATGATGACTGGACTTATACATCTATGTTGCAGATGTTGACGGTGTGAGATTAAGAAAGCAACCCCTGTCATTGAAGTGCGTCAGAAGCATGGACGCATCTTTGAATTCCTGTCAAAAGCGTATTGAGAAAAGTGATTATCAAGTAAAAAAAAAAATCCTTCGAAAATAAGAGAAGAATCCAGGTTGTCCTCGACGGTCGTACCTCTAAACATTATGATATAAATGAGGGTGTACCTCAGGGGTATATTTGTTATGTTGTAGGTCGAACACAAGAAAGTGTCGATCTATCTATTTATCTATGTATCTGTCTTCCTGGAGAGATGGACGGGCGATGAATGTGTAGAATATTAACAAGAACTGTCAAAATATGGTAAAATCATATCATAGACAAGTTTACCGGAAGGTCGGCTCAGCTGATCGGATCTACGTGTATATTATGTGGATCAGGTTAGATGGGGATCATAAGGAGTTGGGAGTTGGACGTTGAGCAGAGCGGACAGTTTAACAGCCTCCCACTACTTACTGGGATGAGAGCTGACGTGTATAAAAATAGAGACCTAGAAGTAATTACGCAAGCAAAGGTATTCACTTTCCATTCTTCTGTGATCGACACCTGGAAAATGAATAAAAACTTTATAAAACCAACCAGCGTTCTTGGAAGTGAATGAATATTCGTCCAAACAGATGCCCGCCTCTCTTTTAAGAGCAAGATGCATTCCAGGTGGACAAGATCAACGACGCATGAAGGTATGTCCAACATATGTGTATCATTCACACACACACACACACACACACACACACACACACACATATGAACATTTAGATATGAATATACCATAAATCGACAGCAACAACATAAGCTAAGGTTCAAATAGTGAAGAATCACCAACAATAGACATTTAGTGACACGGACACACATTAAAATGAACCCTTCGTGTCAAGAACACATATCGACATACGGTGCTATGGTACACATTACTCAACAGGACCGCCCTTTTTGTTACGTCATATTCTTAAACCTTTATTATTTCTAATATTCATAAATGACCTCCCAGCTATTATTGTCTCCGAGATGGGTATATTTGCTGATGACATCACGTTCTGTAACATGCACGAGGGGCAAACAAACGAAAACAAACTAAGGAAAGAAAACACTAGAGGAAGCCCCCCCCACACACACAGAGCTTGACAAATATGGGTGGTCACATTCACTGCTTGATTTGTTCAATAATTGATGTTGGCTTTCTGTAGATGTTAAGTGTAAATGGAGACGCTCTGATATTATTGTAACTCTATTGTTTAAACTGCAAATGTATTTATCTAATCTTGCAGGGACGCCCGGCGTAGCCCGGTAGTAAAGTACGCTTAAATATGATATTTTAATTCTTGCAGATATCGGATATTTTTATGATAGAGTTAATGTTCTATCGATGTTATATATTATAAAGTTGCGATTTCCAATATATATCCCCATCTGGCATCAATTGTAATGGATGGCTCTCGCCTAGGTGAAGCTCAATGTTTTGACAAACTTCTGGGCTTGACCTTTACTCCTGACATGAATTGGAATACGTACATCAAGTCTGTTTCCAGGGTCGCTGGAAAGATGGTGGGTTCCTTCTACCGCTTCAGAAGATATCTCACTACTGATTAAATTCTCTATCTATATAAAAGTCAAGTACGTTCAAGGAGAGAATACTGCTGCCATATCTGGACAGGAGCTGCTAAAAATAGCCTACCCTGCTTTGACATAGTACAAAATAGACTTCGTGGCTTAGTGGGGGATGCCCTTTTCTCTTCCCTGCAGCCTCTCTCCCACAGAAGAGACGTTGCGAGCCTATCCTTGTTTTATCGTTATTTCCATGGCAAGTGCTCGTCTGAGCTCCAATCTCTGGTCCCCCCCTCACCAATCTTTTACGAAAAACACCCGTCTAGCTGAAGCCACTGTCAAAAATTTTCCCCACTCTCTATCCATGCCTAAATCAAAACGGAGATTCTATGAACACAGCTTCTTTCTTAGAAGTTCACGCCAGTGGAACTCTGTTTCGTCTGCCTGTTTCCCACCTGACTACAACTTGGATGTTTTCAAATCCAACGTAAACAAATTCCTGATGAACCGCCCCCTTAAGTAGACACTTTATGAAATCTCAACACTAACGTACAACGTACTGTACGTGCAATAACCCTTATCCCTGAGTGGCTTCCGGGCCTTGATAAGTGGTGATCTCCTTGTAAAAAAATACCTATGGCTAAAGATACATTACTGGAAGTACTTCTTTCGAACTCCTCGGCTTAACGTTCACAGGGAACATGAGTTAGAACAGATATATTGAGAACATTGCCAAGGCCGCTGTGAAGAAGATAGGCTCTCGCTACCGTGCTAGAAAGCTACTTACGCCTGAAAGTATCCTGTACTTGTGCAGGGCCACTATTCGCCCGTGTATGGAGTATTGTTACCATATACCCAATATATACTAATGATTTAAAAAAGAAAAATTGAAATGACTCGTGCGACACCAGCGAGAATCGAAACCAAAACGTTTAGCTTACGATTTACTTTTTCCTTGATGTAAATGCCCGAGCTATGAAGACATATTTGCTGCAAGGCTAAAGATTAAAACATGAACTAATAGCTATTACGTTATGCATGCATAATCGTAATGGTGTCGTTTGACATTCACCTTGCAAATTTTTTTTTTTTTTTTTTGTAATTTTCACACTTTTGCGCCGGTTTCCTCCAGCTAAAACCCAAATATAAAGTTCTGCATGGGTTTTAATACTCTATATGTTTAATTTCATGTGTGTAGACTCAAAACTTAGAGAGGAGTTTGGTAGGAATTTTTTTTAAAACAAATATATATATATACTCATACATAAATATATATATTAAGAGATCTGTGTTTACGATAAACTTTTTATGCAAATATTATGCAAGTATAACTCATGTAGAACATCTGCATGAATATAATTACACGTAATAGTTAACTGAAGATGACAATCTCATACGAAAACCGAAAAACAAACAGGAAATTAATTAAAATGAATGTTTAAAAGAATATGCAAATTAGCTAGATCTTTTGCAGATGAATGCAATTCGACGATCCTTATATAACAGTTTTATTTTCTGTTTAAATAAACAGAAAAAAGGTTCGCCTTTTTTTCTTCTTGGCCTTCGGGCCAATATCTTTTTTTCTGTTATTGAAGTGTATATTTGATATTGCAATCAAAGATCGTATGTGGTAGCAACCTTACATATCAGACAATAGCTCTTGAGCAATCAGTTATTGGTCAATGTAGGGGGACCCTTCATACCAATTGTCACTATCCAGTTCCCTCGAGAGGGAATTGGTCACCCTCCCTTCACTCTGCACATTATAAAACGACCTTGTGCTTAATTTGATCAATGGGGAAACTAATATGTAACTAAATAAATAGAAAAAAGCTTGCTTTTTCTGTTGTGTTTCGCCTTCGGGCCGGATCAGAGTGCAGTATCTGTTCTGACGCTTTACTTAAGTTAATTGGTCTGTAGTCAATGTCAAGGAAACCCGTCATACTAAGACAGTTACTATTTTTTTATACTACCAGAGTGCCCCCTTTTTGCCCATGTTTTAGAGGAGCTGTTCCGCCCCTACTACATTTAAAACGACCTGGTATCATATTTGCTTTAGTGGCGAAGCAAATAAATAGAAGAAAATGGGGTTTTAATACGAATATCAATAAAAACACACACACAAAAAAAATATAAAGGAGTATAGACCACATATTAAGGAAGACCCTACGCATGACTGATTCAGCGATCCCGATTTCAATCAAACCCCACCCATATTTCCCCAACACGTTTTTATCAAAGTATAATAGAAAAATTGACTTTTCGCCCCTACCTTCGTTTCACTATCTTTCAAAACCGTCTTGTTTTCGCTTCTTTTCCCTCTGATCTAGGTTAGCTTGACATGGCTCCTTCTAAAAGAGCCTAGATTTTATCGATTTTTTTTTTCACCCGCTGCCTCGTTGTAGGAACCATATCTCTTTTCAACAAGTTATAAACTGTCAAGTGTCTGTTGCCATCGACAACGACATCGACGACATCACGATTGCGTGATTTCTGTTTAGGGTTCCACAGCTGGGAATTATAGCGTTCACAGAGGGATGGGGCGTTGTTAGGTAGAAGAACATGTTACCCACGTGATTAGGGTTCAAGCATTTTTTTTTTTTTTTTTTACAAAGGAATCACCACTTATCTAGGCCAAGAGGCCACTCGAGGATAGGAGTTAATGGGTATAATGTGATTATAGCGTAGTAAACATAAGTAGTGGGAATTTTGTAAATTGGATTACGTAGGGGGACGGTTACTCAAGAACTTGTTTACATTGGACTTGAAGACAATCAGGTTGTGGTCATCTGGAAAGCAGGCAATGGGAAGAGATGTCCTCAGGTGTGCAGTTCTAAGAAAAAATATTTGTTCATGGAATCTACATTTAGGTTTAGGGACAGATACAGAGTGGGGGAATTTATTGGTAGGGTTTTGGCTAGACAAGTGTTTTTCATGAAAATTTGGCGAGGGGGGAACCATAGATTGAAGCTCAGACGAGCACTTGGCATGAAAATAACGATAAAACACTTGAATATATATATATATATATATATATATATATATATATATATATATACACTAGCATGGGTGCCCGGCGTTGCTCGGGTGTTTGGAGGTGTATGATTAGCAAAAAAAAAAAAAAAAAAAAAAAAACGGTCGATTTTTTTTTAACTTTGACCCTTATTATGACCCCTTAATATTTGTTGTTTTGGGCTCAAATGAAGTTATTAAGTTAGATCCATGTCCCAGAAAACTACATCTAAAATTTTAAATGTTTAGACCCAAAATTGTCGGAGGAGTTTCGTAGAGTTCTCAAAGGTCAAATCGTGGAACTTTGACCCCTTAACAGCCAAATTTCTGGCCGATAACAGATCAGAAATATTTTCCAAACTCTCAGTACCCTGTATATCAAATTTCAAGTCTGTGGACTAAAAATTGACTGAGTTATTGCGTAGGACAATGTCCACATACAAACACACAGACATGTTCACTTTCATAGATTATATATATATATATATATATATATATATATATATATATATATATATATATATATAAACTAACAGTAATACATCGCAGCATCATAACTCTAACACAATCAACTAATTCTATTGCAATCAAATGCACCCGGGCTTTAAGTCAGAATAAATCGCTTTAAAATTACATCATCTATAGATACATCTCTCCCGTGGACAACAATAATATTAGATTCATCATTTACTATAAAAGTTTAAACCCCAAAACATTGTTATTAAAAACAATACTCCTTCCCTCCAAAACACTAGAACCCACCAACGTCATCTATAAGTTTAAATGCACCTTGGGAGAATGTAATTTTCTATGACAACTATGCAACCAATAGTTACGTTGGATATACAGCTACAACATTACCCTGTCCCCATTATCTGCCATAATGCTGAATCTAGTGCCAACTTCCAACAATTACATAAAATAAATTTCAGAGAAGTTTTAATCAACAGCACAAAAATACTACGAATCTTAAGAAGTTTAAAATCCTTGAAGCTATTTATATAAAAACGCTAAAACCTATCCTTAATCAGATCGCATTCCGACATGGTGCCAACACACTAAAATTAATTGGATAACTATTCTCCTCATACCCAACCTATTCCTGCCACTGACCCTACGCTCTCCATACTACACCCCTACCGCTCGTGACACAACTATTATTTAAACAAATCTACCCATAATTCCACTGTGGATCTCATAAAACATCCATGTGTAAATGATTACACGAAAAGTTAATAGTTAAAAGAAATCGCGGACACTTAGATATACATACAAAAAGTATAATACGTAAAATTAAAAAAATTATATATATATATATATATATATATATATATATATATATATATATATATATATAATTATTCCAGGTTAATATTTTTCAGAAATGAAGTGACACTGAGGGGCTCAGTGGAATAATGGATAGATTTATTTAAATAGTAGTTGTGTTGCGAGCGGTAGGGGTGTAGTATGGAGAGCGTACCTGTTCTAGGGTCAGTGGCAGGAATATGTTGGGTGTGAGGGGGACAGTTATCCAATGCATCGTCAACAATTTAAGTTAAAAGGAACTGCGGACACTTCCACGTATATACAAAAAATATAATACGAAAAATTGAAAAAATAAAAAGATATATATATATATATATATCTTTTTATTTTTCAATTTTTCGTATTATATTTTTCCTTTTATATATATATATATATATGTATATATATATATATATATATATATATATATATATATAATTATTCCAGGTTAATATTATCAGAAATGAAGCAACCACTGAATTTTTAACGAGGTACATACAAGAGTGCAAGTAAAACAAGCATATATATATATATATATATATATATATATATATATATATATATATATATATATATATATCTTGAGTGCCTTCAGCATACTTCATTTCCTTATATAAAATTAATATACTTCATTTCCTTATATAAAATTAATATACGAAAATATAAATTTATGCGGAAACTTTAAGTATTTACTTCAAAAGTGCTCGATACGTAGGTAGAGCTAGTTAGTAATTTATAATATATATATGGCGATTAAGCTACACTGAATATTCCGAGTTTCATTCACTCTAGGATTCTTCAGACTTATGTGCGAATTTTGTGGTTGTCTGTCGTTTTTATATACGCACCTTCTATTGAGATTTTAGTTAGCCAATCAGCTTTCTAGTATCCACTGCGCCCTTCCTATCAGCCACTGATCATGCTCTTACAGGACAAAGGCTTATTTGATCTCTGGTTAACCTGATTCTTGTGTGTGTTCTATTTAGCCTGGATATAAAATCTAGGTTAGGTTTTTTATGTTAGTTTTATACACACATATATATATATATATACATATATATATATATTTATATATTTAGTAATGTGATTAATAATTTAAAAATCAAATTATAATTAAATTAAAAATCCGTTTCATAAGAAGAAACAACAACAAAATTAATTATTTGTACGATCGTTTCGGAAAACAGTATTTTTATTGTGGTAGACATCAAGTTACGGACAATAATTATTGCATATAGTTTTTTAATAAACAAGTTTTCCTCTTCAGCAAATATTGTGAAGGGTTTTTATTAAATGTAAAAGACACCATAAATAAACCTAGCATTAAAGTAAGGCAGATGTATCTTTTAATTTTTCGCCTTTTGGAATCAGGAACTATGGTTAAAGTACTCATATAGATGTTTACTATGGCTTTTCATCGTTAGAAACATAAACAACTCTAATAAAATATTTGTAAAAGCAGATAAAACTAAAAACTTTTATAAAATAGATAAACAAGAATATAACAAACTAATCACAGAAAACATTACAAAAAACTACAAAAAACTAGATACAAACAAATGCGACTCCATAGATATAATAAATACTGAAAGTAAACAAATTATCGATAAATTAAAAATCAGCGATAAAGTTGGCAAATTGAAACCTAGAGAGGCATACATTTTGCTCAAAGACCACTGATGGCACTTCAATAATAATCCCAGCACCCACTTGATAGACCTAACTAAACCAGAAATAGGTAGAATTAGCAAAACAATACTTTCTAGAGTAAACAAACAAATCAAACAAGACTTAGAATTAAACCAGTGGGCAAATACCGCTGAAGCAATCACCTGGTTTAAAAATATAGAAAACAAAAATAAATGTACGTTTATACTGACATCTAAAGTTTGTAGAATCCATGCTGGTTTATTTATTTATTTACTTTACCATTTGTTCTAAAGGTTTTTACCCATAAATGCAGGGGTATACACCTTCTCAGCGATGTGAAACACATTCGTAGTTGTTGGGTGGTTTTGCTGTCAGAATAATAATTAGAGGATATATACTATTTTGTTTAGATACCCAAGAATACAACACACAAATTGTAATTCTGGCTTTGAAGTTGTTATTGGATACAGGTTAAACCCATGGGTGAAAAAACAGTTTTTAAGATTAAAAATATAATTTATATTTTTAATTTGTTAAATAAGCTATCGTAGCACTTTCTGGATCTGTTTAATTAAATTAATTATTAAATCATAGACGCTTTCTAGTAATCACCAGACCGAAAACATCAAACGGCCTTAATTATCTCCCTTTAGCTGTTATGGGAACAAACATTGATCTCTTTTCCAACAGAATTAACTATTAGCAATTAACAACGTAATTGGATTATCTCCTTTCGCAATTGTTTTTAGTAACGATATGGAAACATATTTAATTAGAATGATAATGAATTTTAAAATATTAAATAATGATTAATAGATTATAATCCTTTACTCGAGATGTTGCATGAGGATTAACATATATAATGCAGTATTTTTTATTTATTCTCATATTCAATTAAACATTAAACCTAAAATGGTCTAATATCTAAGTATTAAAACAATCCATAATCTGTAAACATTACTTGCCACTAATAAGCAAATACGAAACTAAAATTAACCGTAACGTCAATGCAAGATTGTTATAGCCATATTCACATAATTCATTTTAAAAATATTTTTTTATTTTTTATTTCCATATTTATATATGGAAATAAAAAATCAAAAAATATTTTTAAAATTAATTATGTGAAATAAAGAAATACAGAAATCTAATTTAGGAATTCAACGAATGGGGGATATTAAAGGGTGTTTTGTGGAAACTTATGACTTTGTTTTTAAATAAGGATACGAAACTTAGTTCATATATTAACATTTAAATGAGCTTTTCACGGAGGCTACCTCCAGAGTGTATGTTTTTCACATGCTTCTTTTTTCCGTTAAGGGAATTTTTCTTTTTTCTTTTCCTTTAAACAATGTTCTATTATCAAGAGTGTTTTTATTCATAATGTCTGAAGAAATGCTAGTTTTGTGAAAATTTTCGAACGCCATAATGTTTGAAATTGTCGATCTGGCATGGAAACAATTGTAACGTAAAATGAAATACACTTCTTGTTGCTATCAACACCTTTTTTTAAGCCTTCATTTTGCAAATCTCGAAGAGAACGTGTTCTTTTAACGCACTGCGTGCCTCAATAAAACAACTGTCAAATAGTGATGGCTTCGATAGCGTCATAAACTTCTCCACGAATAATGAAGGTCGTTTAATGTGAGCAAACTCCAGCTTCTTTATAGGGCGAGTTTCGATGGTGATATAAACTAAAACGGTCTTAATCCAAATATCCTATTACGAGGGGTCCTGGATATGACCTTAAACTATATCCGCTGGTGAGTCCCCAGCTTGCGGGCTTTGGGGAGTGTGGAGCCACCCTTTAATTGGCATTGCTCCCAGGTCAACTCTGACCCGGAGTGGTAGTACCTGTATATATATATATATTCTATTAAAAATATATATTGATATATATATATATATATATATATATATATATATATTCTATTAAAAATATATATTAATATATATATATATATTCTATTAAAAATATATATTAAAATAAAAAACTAGGAACTCGAGACTTCTTGAAAATCTACAACAGTGTATTAAATAATGGGCAATCAACAATTCCCCCACTAACCAACAATCACGTGGTTGTCTCCTCAGCAACTGACAAGGCTAACATGCTTGCCAGTCGGTTTGCCTCAAACTCCACACAGGACCCTTCCAACCACCCCCTACCTGACTTTCCTATGCGGACAGACGCCACACTAGACGATCTGAAAACCACCCCTGCTCAGGTGCATGCTATCATAAAAAACCTTGACACCTCAAAAGCATGTGGACCCGATCTTATCCCAGCTGTGCTATTAAAAAAGTGCTCAGCCGAAGTAGCTCCAGTTCTCTCCAAACTCTACAACAAATGCCTTAATGAAGCTTGCTTTCCGGGCTGTTGGAAAACTGCTTCTGTTGTACCAGCATTCAAGAATTCTGGCGAAAGGACAGACCCATCAAATTATCGCCCCATTAGCCTCCTCCCACTTTTTGCCAAAATATTTGAGACCATAATTAACCATGCTCTAGTCCATCATCTTACAGATGCTAAACTACTGACTGACAAACAATATGGATTTAGACAAGCCCGTTCCACAGCAGACATCCTAACTGTGATCTCTGAACCTATATACCATTCACTGGACACCATCGAAAATCGCCCTATAAATGCCGAATCCAAAGATTTTGAAGAAAAAAAATTTAGTAGAATATATTTGTTGTTTTCAAGTCGGTTTCTATTTAACCCATAGTTGGAACCCTAACAGGTACTACCAATCCGGGTCAGAGTGGACCTGGAAGCAATTGCAATTAAAGCCCGCAATCTTGGGCCTCACCACTGGATATAGTTTAAGGTCATATCCAGGACCTGTATTTTCTAAAATCACATTCTTTTTGTTGTTGTTTATTTCTTCAGTTCTCAATCGCTTTTTCCCAATCTAATTGTTTATTTTTCTAATCATAATAATCGATTCTACGACCCGCCGTGGCTCAAATCAATTAATAATATTAATAATAGTGCTTTGACCCTTGGTATTACGTGCCACAGTTAACTCAGCTACAACGCTATGATCACAGCCAAAGCGTCAGAACATTACAACCCATTTTAATACTGACCAGGCGCAAGTTTGCTTAGCTTCGGAGACCTAAGGGGGGGGGTCCTATGTGTAAACGATGATTATGCCGTGCACAGCTGTATCTACATAACGAATTAAAATATTGCTGAGAACGTGCCTTTTCATTCGTTCTTTTCGCTAAGATGAGCGAGCGCCAACCGTAATCTCGAAGAAAATGAGCTCTCGAATCGCAGTACGTCCCTCCATTAAGCGGTATCATTGGTAGCTGTTAAACCTTAAAGCAACGATGTCTTCGACAGCTTTGTCCACGAATAATGAAGGGTGCTTTAAATGTGGACCAAATCCAACTTATCAACGGGATGATTCCCATATATATATATATATATATATATATATATATATATATATATATATATATATATATATATATATATATGTATGTATAAATGTACAGAAGGTCAGAAAAACATTGGTACCATCGGTTTTATAAGGGCGGCTAGTTGGTAAATCGTGAATAATGTTAAGCCCTCGCAGCCATTTTGTTTCTGTTTGAGAAAAATCAGGACCGCATTTATTGTTTTAATGATTTACATTTTTATTTAACTATAGCTTATCTCTATTTCTGTATATTTTATTTTATTTTGATATCAATTTTCTATTTTTTTAAACTTTTTTATTTAATCTAATGTATTTTAGTTCTGTTTTATTTTGTTACTATTCCGCATAGTTCCGGTCTGATTGGTTCGTCCAAGGGAGATGATTAATCTATCTTATTGATTCTTTTATCTTTTGTCCATATTTATTTTAGTTAAGGGGAAGTAATCCGTGCGTCTTTGTTTTTCTATTATATCATATTTTACTTTTTAATACGTTTTTTATATATGTATTTTATTTTATTTTATTCATTATATATATATTATCCGCTTATAGTTTGATTAATTCATTAGTGTCTCATATGCTGTTATATCATTTTATCTTTGTTTATTATGTATCTGGTATCAAGCTATTTAATTTTCAGGTCTTTTAATTTTTATTTAATTTTTTATTTTATATATATATATATATATACATATATGTATACATATATATATATATATATATATATATATATATATATATATATATATATAGGAGCAAACAGTTAATAAAACATGTAAAAAAACACTTTGAACAAGAGTTACAAATATATTTAATCCGAAAAGGAAACAATTGATAAGTGGATAGTCCTTAATCCGCGAAGTTGCGAAGAAATACTTTCCTTCTCATCAGGATTAATATATATATATATATATATATATATATATATATATATATATATATATATATATATATATATGTTTTATTGAAATATTGTCGATACCCGACGTCTTCCCCCTTGGTATCTGCTACACCCCTCTCTTTTTTTAGTATTTCTTCTAAAACACTTTTCCAAATACTAACAACCATTTCTGCAAGGTCTGACGAGGCTGCTCGATCGTAAACATAGTCCAACATCCAAAAATATGTAACCAAACAGATAAAACGGAATGAAAAAAAAACATATTTGCTCTGCAATAGTATCAGGGTTTTACTAATTACCATATATATATATATATATATATATATATATATATATATATATATATATATATATATATATGGGGTTTATGTTTTTCTTTGATACGGCCATAAATTTCTTAATATTTTTATACTTACAATAGCCTAAATATCTATTTTCACGTTTACTAAATTATTTTATTCCTTAACTTCATAGTATCGTAAAGGGGACCACTCTTTGGTAAATTGTTAATAATGTTACGCTCTCGTCAGTTATGTTGTTTTCTGTTTGAGGTGCGGGACGGCATTTATGTTTTTTATAATGATGTTCATTTTTATTTAACTATAGCTTATCCCTATCTCTGTATATTTTATTTTATTTTAATATCAATTTTCTAATTGTTTACATTTTTTGTTTATCAAATGTATTTTTAGTAAATGCATATTCTCCTATTCTGTTATGGTATTTTGATTAATCAATCGGTATCCCGTACCTTGTGTACATTTAAATAAATAAATAAATATTAAGCTCTCATATCGGAAAAAGGGTTGTAATCGAGCACTTTATTGGAATTCTTTCCCCCAAAACAGTAAAGAAATATATATATATATATATATATATATATATATATATATATATATATATATATATACTGCAGAATAGTTTTTTAACAATCAGTTGGTATGAAAACCTGTGATTATAAGGTTTATAAAATATTACTGGCAGTAATATTTTATAAGTTATCCCATCTAAATAAGAATTGCTCGATATGCAAGATAGAGCAAATAAATTAAATTGTGATTCAATGAATTTCAAAAAACCCTTATTGAAATGAAGTGGTTGAATTTCATATCAAAGGTTTTTATTAATAAAATTATTATAAAAATATTTTTTTTAATTCATTGAATCACAATTTAAATATATATTACAAACTACTTAAAAATACAAACCAATGAACTTAATTTTTTAAAACTTGATCGTGAATTAAAAAAAAATTAAACTTAAAAAAAAAATTAAAATTCAAAAAAAAATTAAAACTAACAAAAAAAATTTTTTAAAATTAAAATTAAAAAAAAAAATTTACAAACTACTCCATTTCAAAGTCGCTGCCATTTTGATTTTTTAAAACTGGATCGTGAATTAAAAAAAAAATTACAAACTACTTAAAAATACAAACCAATGAACTTTTCTACCATAAAGTAACTTTTATTGACTATGGTAACATTTATTTCTTGTATATTTGTATTTTTATAATTACTTCATTTACTCACATAAAATTTATATATATAACATTTTCTCTTTGTAAGGAAACATCATTTTGTTGGTCACTCTTGGCTACGAATGGAAACAAAGTTGATATAAAAAATATATTTTCGCGAAAATTATCTTTACTTTCATTATATTTTGCTTAGGGTAAAATCTTTTAGTATTAACACCTATCTCTTTACAACCCCCTCCTTTTCATAACCTATCATACTTTCATCAATCACAGTCCATTTTCTGAAGCCTTTTTTTCAACCCAGTTAACGACGGATACTTCTGATCGTATATATATATATATATATATATATATATATATATATATATATATATATATATATATATATATATATAAATGTATTAGTTCATGGATCCTTTTTTGTAAAGAAATTTACAAATGTGTAGATATGATGTATTATTTGTTCACAGAAATACGTAAAAAAAAACCTCTATTAATGCAAAATATTTTCGTTTATTTATTACTCATTATGGAGTGCTTAAAATCTATTTGATCCTTTTATTTTATAATTAAACTAGCCTGCCGGCCGCCAGGCATTGTCCGATTGTAAAATATGCTCAATATGCTATTTTGATTAATAACTGTTTCGTATTTATTATTATTATTATTATTATTATTATCATTATCATTATCATTATTATTACCTTATGTATATTAATGATTAAAAAAGTAAAAAAAATGACCTGTGAGCTATTAACGAGAATCGAAATCAGAACTCGTAGCTTCCGATTTAATTTTTCCTTCGTGTTAACGCCTGAGCTATGAAGACATGATTGCTGCGAAGCTAAAAATTAAAGCATGAACCAATAGCTATTACGTTACGCATGCATATGCGTAATGCCTTGATTCGACTTTCACCTGGCAAATTTAATTCTTTTTTTTTTTAATTTTCACACTCTTATACCGATTTTCCCCGGTTAAATCTCAAATATAAAGTTTCGCATGGGTTCGAATACACTATATAATAAGTTTCATGACTGTAGGCAAAAAAATAAAAATAAAAAATAAAACTGACAGGAGATTGGTAAGTAATTTTTTTAAACAAAATTATAAATATATATAAAATAAAAGATTGTTTTTAGTATAAGCTTTGTACGCAAATATTACGCAAGTATTAATCATGCAGAATATCTGCATGAATATATTTACGCGTAATAGTTAACTAAAGATGATCAGTGGGCGATGCCTTTTCTTTTTCTCTGCAACCTCTCTCCCACAGAATAGACGCCGCGAGCCCGTTTTTTGTTTTAGCGTTTTTTCCATGGCAATTGCTCGGCTGAGCTCCAATGTCTTCCCCCTTGCCAATATTTCACGAAAAAACACGCGTCTAACTGAAATCACTGTCAATAATTTCCCCCACTCTTTATCTGTGCCTGAATCAAAACGTAGATTCCATGAACAAAGCTTCTTTCTTAGAACTGCACGCCTTTGGAACTCTCTTCCGTTTGACTGTTTCACACCTGACTACAGCTCGGTTGTCTTCAAGTCCAACATAAACAAATTTCTGATGAACCGCGCACTTAATCTCCAAACTAACGATTACTACAATACTATACCATTGGTTACTGTACACGCAATAACCCTTATATCCGAGTGGTCTCCGGCCCTTGATAAGTGGTGGCCAGCATGTAACCCCCCCCAAAAAAAAGATAAGAACTAAGAAGGAATTAATTAAATGATTGTTTTAAAGAATAGGCAAATTAGCTAGATATTTTGCAGATAAGTGCAATCTCACGTCTCATATATAAAAAAGGTGTATTTTCTTTTTTAATAAAGAGAACAAAGGGTATTTAATATGAATATAAGCACACACACACACACACACAAATATAGGAGTATATATCAATTTAATTTTGAATATATATATTTATGTATTTATAAGTTGTATTGTTTGTTCTCAAAATTACGTAAATCATTTTCCTTCTGTTATTGCGCAGTATTGGGTGCTTCAAATCTATTTGATCCTCTTTGTTTATAATTAAATAGATTTTATTTGTATTACTGACTGGTACCCCGACGTACCTTTCAGACATGGTAGAAGGCTCCTATCTCTTTGGATTTGTACGCAACTGGCCAACTGCAACAACAAAAAGAGAAACGGTTTTTATTAAATGCACATGGAATCATTTCGTATTTTCTAGTGCAATAAGTTTATCCTTCCGCCCTATATATATATATATATATATATATATATATATATATATATATATATATATATATATGCGTTTACCAAATAGATCTCAACAGACGTGATAGATGCATACATACGTAGACAAGATAGTGCTAGTAGATCGATAAAGATTACTCGTTCAATTTGATAAATAAATCACTAATTCACGTGATCGCATTCAGATTTAATGATCTTCGTAATTTGCAAACAAAATCGAATCAGCAGATTGGGGAAAGCTCCTATCTCTCTTGAGATTTGTACACAACTGGCCAAATAGTAGATTGTCTGCAGCAACAAAAAGAAAACCGGTTTTTGTCAAACGGAAATGGAATCATTGAGTCTTTTCTAGTGTGATAATCTTATCTTTCTATCATATATATATATATATATATACGTATGTATATATATATATATATATATATATATATATATATAATATAAAGCTGAATGTTTGTTTGTTTGTGTGTGTGTGTGTGTCTGGTCATGAATAGGCTCCTATATGGTTGCCTATTGTAAAAAAACTGATTACATATAATGATAAAAGATGTATCGAGACACAGGAATTGGTATGTTTGATCTGGCAGAAGGGTGGGTCATTAAAATGGGGGGTCTGCATTCGCGCCTGGTCCATAAAGTATGGAAATAAAAATTTAAAAATTAATAAAAAAAACGTTTACAAGAGTGTTTGATATAGATGTACATAATAATTCTTTAATAAGTATGTTTTAACTTAAATAGGGATGGTATAATAAAATGGTGGGGTCTGCGTTCGCGCCTGGTTCACACAGTATAGAAATAAAAAATTTAAGAATTAAAAAAAAAAGTTTACAAGTGTTTTTGATATAGATGTACATAATAATACTTTGATAAGTATGTTTTAACTTAAATAGGGATGGTATAATAAAATTGTGGGGTCTGTCTTCGCGCCTGGCCTCCATAGAATAGAAATAGGCACAAACTTTAATAAAGACTTTTCATATCTATTTGCGTAAGTATACTTTGATAATTATGTTTCAGTTTGAAGAAATATGGTATAATAAAATTATGGAGTGTTCGTTCGCTCCTGACCTCCATAGAATGGAAATATGTCACAAAGTTTAACAAGGTTTTTTTTTTAATATAGATCCACATAATATTGTGATACGTGTTTCAGCGTGAACAGGTATGGTATAATAAATTATGTGGTTTATCTATTTAAATTTTACTTTCATCATATTTTGCTTTGGTTTTGATACCCTCAAATTCAACCCAAATTTACAACCCTTCCTTTTCATAACCTATCATACTTTCATAAATCAGAGTCCATTTTCCGTAGGTTGTTTTTTAACCCTGTCAACTACGGGTACTTTTGCTAGTATATATATATATATATATATATATATATATATATATATATATATATATATATATATATATATATATATGTATATATATATACGTTTTCCAAATAGATGTTAACAGACGTGATAGATACATCCATACGTAGACAAGATGGTGCTATTAGATCGATAAAGATTAATCGTTCAATTATAAATAAATCACTAATTCGTGTGATCGCATTCGAATTTAATGATCTCCGTAATTTGCAAACAGAATCGAATCAACGGATTTTCCATGGTTTGATTAATTACCGAAAATTTATTTATTAATGCCTGACGTCTCCCGGAGTTATAAACTTTTAATTTTCCTGTGAAGAAAATAAAACCATTTTGTCTTCCTCGTGTCAATGTGGATTTTATAAGAATGGAAATATTTTTATGATATATTAATATTACTTATATATTACTATATGATATGTTTATATTACTTATATATTACTATATGATATGTTTATATTATATATTACTATATGATATGTTTATATTACTTATATATTACTATATGATATGTTTATATTACTTATATATTACTATATGATATATTTATATTACTTGTATATTACTGTATGATATATTTATATTACTTATATATTACTATATGATATGTTTATATTACTTATATATTACTATATGATATATTTATATTACTTATATATTACTATATGATATATTTGTATTACTTATATATTACTATATGATATGTTTATATTATATATTACTATATGATATGTTTATATTACTTATATATTACTATATGATATATTTGTATTACTTATATATTACTATATGATATGTTTATATTATATATTACTATATGATATGTTTATATTACTTTTATATTACTATATGATATGTTTATATTACTTGTATATTATTATATGATATGTTTATATTACTTCTATATTACTATATGATATGTTTATATTACTTCTATATTACTATATGATATGTTTATATTATATATTACTATATGATATGTTTATATTACTTATATATTACTATATGATATGTTTATATTACTTATATATTACTATATGATATGTTTATATTACTTATATATTACTATATGATATGTTTATATTACTTGTATATTACTATATGATATGTTTATATTACTTGTATATTACTATATGATATGTTTATATTACTTGTATATTACTATATGATATGTTTATATTACTTATATATTACTATATGATATGTTTATTATTACTTATATATTACTATATGATATGTTTATATTACTTATATATTACTATATGATATATTTATATTACTTATATATTACTATATGATATATTTATATTACTTATATATTGCTATATGATATATTTATATTGCTTATATATTACTATATGTTATGTTTATACTGATCTGATTATTGTTTTCATCTTGGGTGTTATTTGCGCAACATTTCGATCGGATTGTCCCTCGGTCGTCTTCAGGCATGTTGGTTGTGTTCAGGAAAAGAAAAGAGTAAAAGGTACTGGTTCCGTATATATTTTCGTATTCTGTGAAATAGTGTCTATTTTATTGTTATAGTTTCAATTTTGTTAAAAAAAAATAGTGAGAAAAGGGAAGGCATCTCTAATAAAGATCGACAGGGGATTAGTACCCTTTTATCGCCAAATTTTAAGGGTGTAAAATGTTTTTTTTTTCCTCTAAAATTTTCTGCTCTCAAATGTTACTAAAATTCAGGCTTGGTCTGCTTAGTAATTATTTTTTTTTAGCATATGTGCAGCCCCCTTGGGTCGCCTGACTCTTCATCTTGCATCCCTGTGTTCCTTTTCTTTACATATTTTCCAACAGCTTCTGCAAGGCCCCATATAAGTCCTCTTGTATTAGCGCGTCAATGACCCGCGGCACTGCCCTTTTCAACTCATCTGTTGTCTCATAGCTGTAATTATTTGCTTCCCCACGAGAGCAAATAAGTCATGAGGCCGTTTTTTAAGGTGGAGAGGTGGAGGGGGAGCAGCTCCCGAGAGGTGGGAAATGGGAGCTGAATAGTGAGAGCCTCTTGTTATATAGGGTTGCCCCTACATGGAGCAGAAACTCATTGCCACACGGACAATGGTCTTTCATTGCAGCATCTTCCAGAACAGATACTACACATTGTTGCCAAGCCCCGCAGGACCCGACCGAGATGCGAGAGCGAGCGGTGGCCTCTAAGATTTCCCTTGGGCTAAGAGAATCACAGTCACATGGAGCAAGGTCTGGTCTATAGCGAGAGTGAGTAACCCCTTGATGCCCAGCTGGTGCATCTGCTACTAGTGTCTTGATCCTAGACAAGGTTCAAAAGAAAGTCGCCAACCTAATAGGTCCTGAACTGTCATCTAAACTTCAGCCTCCATCCTATCGACGAAATGTTGCATCCCTCTGCCTGTTCTACAAGTACTTTAACGGTGAATGCTCTGACGAACTGCAAGCACTTGTACCCCCTCGACGTAAATACCCTCGACAAACCCAACAAGCAGCTAAATCCCACCCCTTCACAGTAGAGATCCCTAGATGTAAGAGAGCCTTCTACTCCAGTAGTTTCTTCCCCAGAACCACTAGACTTTGGAATTCACTTCCTGATCCCTGCTTCCCCAACTGTACGAACACGCAGAAGTCCAAGTGTAACGTGAACCGACATCCTGCTGCCTAACTCCCTACATAGTACCCCTGTAGATTATGTCCCTGATCGTAGTCCCCTGCATTCAAAGTGGCAACGTGTCTCCTTTGGGGTGAAAAGTAAAAAAAAAGCTCTATCATGACTGGGGCTAGGACAACAGCATATTATTTTCCTTGTTTTGACTCTCATGTATATATCCATTGGTATCTTATATGTCTTTATGTAGAGTGATGTAGTTCTAGGTTGATTAATCGTGTCTAACTGTGTCGGATATATACTCGAGAGTAAAAACAATGAAACTATTCTATGGTCCTGGCTCTAATCAGGACTAATGAGCATCTATAGGTCTGCTTGAGGCTGGCTATTAGAAGCAATTGTCCGGACTACGCATCCCTGACTGAACCCATGTAATGCGGCTCATCAGAATAAAGTAATGTCAAAAAATGTACTGTGCAATATTATGCAGTATTCCAAAGTGCACCTGCATATACTGTAAATAGAAAAATTACATTATAATCTATCTATCTATATATATAAAAGTGAACGTGTCTGTGTGTGTGTCTGCGTACATTTCGCTACGCAATAACTCTGTCAATTTTTAGTCTACAGACTCAAAATTTGATATACAGGGCACTGAGATTTGGGAAAATCGATGGGATCAGTTTTTTTGCCAAAAATTTGGCGATTAAGGGGTCCAAAGTTCAACGATTCAACGATACTAAACTCCTCCGACAATTTTGGGTCTACGCACTTGAAATTTTAGATATAGGTTGCTTGGACATGGATCTAACTTAATAATTTTATTTGAGCCCCAAACAATAAATTTTAAGCTAAAACAAAATTGACCTCTTCGGTCTCTTCCAAATTACTCAGACAATTTCTGGTCTAAATATTTGAAATTTTACATAAAAGGTATTCAGAGATGGGGCAAGTTTTTTAATCAGTTTGGGTCGAAAATATTTAGTTACTAATATATAAATGTATGTATGTGTGTCTGTTTGCATGTCTGCCTTAAACTTTCAATAGAGGCGACGGATTATACCAAGATCAGTATCGTTTTAAAGTTCGACCTTTCATACGACAAATATCGAAAGATTGGTTAAAACATTAATATCTTCCCCTTCAACTAAACACTTTCTACAGGGAGGGGGGTCACTTTTTTCGCCGATATTTTTGAAAGTTATCCTTTCCTTTAGATTGTCTAGTCTTAATTTTTAAAATGTCGCTTCCGGTTTGGCGGTGGTCGTAACAGCATAAACGTTAGGTTTTACCCCGTTCTTTTCCTCCTTTGCGGTACGGGTTCGAGCCTGCCTTGCTACTACCACTTTTTTTTTTCTCAACATACACATCAAAACACCCGGGTAACGCCGGGCTGAAATTCTAGTCCATATATATATATAAATGAACGTGTCTGTGTGTGTGTGCATCCGTGTGTGTATATCTGTGTGTGTGTGTGTGTGTACATTTCCCTACGCAATAACACTTAATTATAATTAATTAAGTTTAAGCCTACAGATTCGAAATTTGACATACAGGGTACTGAGATTTGGGAAAATCGATGTGATTGGTTTTCAGACAGAAATTTGGCGATTAAAGGGGCCAAAGTTCAACGATTTGACCTTTAAGAACTCTACCAAATTCCTCCTACAATTTTGAGTTTAAACCCATGAAATTTTAGATATAGGTTCCTTGGACACGGATCTGACTTAATAACTTAATTTGAGTGCTAAACAATAAATGTTAAGGGGTCATAATTGGGGTCGAAATTGACCGTTTTTTTCTACTCAGCATACACCTGCAAACACCCTGGCAACGCCGGGCACCCATGCTAGCATATCTATAAAAGTGAACGTGTCTGTGTGTGTGTCTGTGTAGATTTGCCTACGCAATAACTCTGTCAATTTTAAGTCTACAGACTCGAAATTTGATATACAGGGTACTGAGGTTTGGGAAAATCGACGTGATCGGTTTTTGACCAGAAATTTGTCTGTTAAGGGGTCAAAGTTCAACGATTTGACCTGTGATAACCTTACCAAACTCCTCCGACAATTTTGCGTCTAAATGCTTGAAATTTTAGATATAGGTTCCTTGGTCATGGATCTAACTTAGCATACACCTGCAAACACCCGGGCAACGCCGGGCACCCATGCTAGTATATCTATAAAAGTGAACGTATTTGTTTGTGTGTCTGCGTGTCTGTCAGTGTACATTTCCCTAAGCAATAACTCTGTCAATTTTTTAGCCTACAGCCTCGAAATTTGATATACAGTGTACGGAGATTTGGGAAATCTTTGTGATTGTTTTTCGGCCAGAAATTTGGCTGTTAAGGGGTCAAAGTTCAACGATTTGACCTTTGAGATCTCTACCAAACTCCTCCGACAATTTTGGGTCTAAACACTTGAAATTTTAGATATAGGTTGCTTGGACATGGATCTAACTTAATAACTTGATTTGAGCCGAAAACAAGAAATTTTAAGGTGTCATAATAGGGGTCAAATTAAAAAAAAATTGAATGCATTTCTTTTCTTTTCTTTTTTTTTTTTTTTTTTTGCTTAGTATACACCTCGAAGCACCCGGGCAACGCCGGTCTGAAATGCTAGTCCATAATATAAATCATATGTTTTGCATTTTTGATAAGGTAGTAGATCGTTATGACTTAGTGTAATGTTAATAACGTGTAATATTGCTTAGAGATGTAATGTTAATAACATGTAATATTGCTTAGAGATGTAATGTTAATAACATGTAATATTGCTTAGAGATGTAATGTTAATAACATGTAATATTGCTTAGAGATGTAATGTTAATAACATGTAATATTGCTTAGAGATGTAATGTTAATAACGTGTAATATTGCTTAGAGATGTAATGTTAATAACATGTAATATTGCTTAGAGATGTAATGTTAATAACATGTAATATTGCTTAGAGATGTAATGTTAATAACATGTAATATTGCTTAGAGATGTAATGTTAATAACATGTAATATTGCTTAGAGATGTAATGTTAATAACATGTAATATTGCTTAGAGATGTAAGGTTAATAACATGTAATATTGCTTAGAGATGTAATGTTAATAACATGTAATATGCTTAGAGATGTAATGTTAATAACATGTAATATGGCTAAGAGATGTAATGTTAATAACTTGTAATATTGCTTAGAGATGTAATGTTAATAACATGTAACATTGCTTAGAGATGTAATGTTAATAACATGTAATATGGCTTAGAGATGTAATGTTAATAACATGTAATATTGCTTAGAGATGTAATGTTAATAACGTGTAATATTGCTTAGAGATGTAATGTTAATAACATGTAATATTGCTTAGAGATGTAATGTTAATAACATGTAATATTGCTTAGAGATGTAATGTTAATAACATGTAATATTGCTTAGAGATGTAATGTTAATAACATGTAATATTGCTTAGAGATGTAATGTTAATAACGTGTAATATTGCTTAGAGATGCAATGTTAATAACATGTAATATTGCTTAGAGATGTAATGTTAATAACATGTAATATTGCTAAGAGATGTAATGTTAATAACTTGTAATATTGCTTAGAGATGTAATGTTAATAACATGTAATATTGCTTAGAGATGTAATGTTAATAACGTGTAATATTGCTTAGAGATGTAATGTTAATAACATGTAATATTGCTTAGAGATGTAATGTTAATAACATGTAATATTGCTTAGAGATGTAATGTTAATAACATGTAACATTGCTTAGAGATGTAATGTTAATAACATGTAATATTGCTTAGAGATGTAATGTTAATAACATGTAATATTGCTTAGAGATGTAATGTTAATAACATGTAATATTGCTTAGAGATGTAATGTTAATAACATGTAATATTGCTTAGAGATGTAATGTTAATAACATGTAATATGGCTAAGAGATGTAATGTTAATAACTTGTAATATTGCTTAGAGATGTAATGTTAATAACATGTAACATTGCTTAGAGATGTAATGTTAATAACATGTAATATTGCTTAGAGATGTAATGTTAATAACATGTAATATTGCTTAGAGATGTAATGTTAATAACATGTAATATTGCTTAGAGATGTAATGTTAATAACATGTAATATGCTTAGAGATGTAATGTTAATAACATGTAATATGGCTAAGAGATGTAATGTTAATAACATGTAATATTGCTTAGAGATGTAATGTTAATAACATGTAACATTGCTTAGAGATGTAATGTTAATAACATGTAATATGGCTAAGAGATGTAATGTTAATAACATGTAATATTGCTTAGAGATGTAATGTTAATAACATGTAATATGGCTAAGAGATGTAATGTTAATAACATGTAATATGCTTAGAGATGTAATGTTAATAACATGTAATATTGCTTAGAGATGTAATGTTAATAACATGTAATATTGCTTAGAGATGTAATGTTAATAACATGTAATATTGCTTAGAGATGTAATGTTAATAACATGTAATATTGCTTAGAGATGTAATGTTAATAACATGTAATATTGCTTAGAGATGTAATGTTAATAACATGTAATATGGCTAAGAGATGTAAAGTTAATAACATGTAATATTGCTTAGAGATGTAATGTTAATAACATGTAATATTGCTTAGAGATGTAATGTTAATAACATGTAATATTGCTTAGAGATGTAATGTTAATAACATGTAACATTGCTTAGAGATGTAATGTTAATAACATGTAATATTGCTTAGAGATGTAATGTTAATAACATGTAATATTGCTTAGAGATGTAATGTTAATAACATGTAATATTGCTTAGAGATGTAATGTTAATAACATGTAATATTGCTTAGAGATGTAATGTTAATAACATGTAATATTGCTTAGAGATGTAATGTTAATAACATGTAACATTGCTTAGAGATGTAATGTTAATAACATGTAACATTGCTTAGAGATGTAATGTTAATAACATGTAATATTGCTTAGAGATGTAATGTTAATAACATGTAACATTGCTTAGAGATGTAATGTTAATAACATGTAATATTGCTTAGAGATGTAATGTTAATAACATGTAATATTGCTTAGAGATGTAATGTTAATAACATGTAATATTGCTAAGAGATGTAATGTTAATAACATGTAATATGGCTTAGAGATGTAATGTTAATAACATGTAATATGGCTTAGAGATGTAATGTTAATAACATGTAATATTGCTTAGAGATGTAATGTTAATAACATGTAATATTGCTTAGAGATGTAATGTTAATAACATGTAATATTGCTTAGAGATGTAATGTTAATAACATGTAATATTGCTAAGAGATGTAATGTTAATAACATGTAATATGGCTTAGAGATGTAATGTTAATAACATGTAATATGGCTTAGAGATGTAATGTTAATAACATGTAATATTGCTTAGAGATGTAATGTTAATAACATGTAACATTGCTTAGAGATGTAATGTTAATAACATGTAACATTGCTTAGAGATGTAATGTTAATAACATGTAATATTGCTTAGAGATGTAATGTTAATAACATGTAACATTGCTTAGAGATGTAATGTTAATAACATGTAATATTGCTTAGAGATGTAATGTTAATAACATGTAATATTGCTTAGAGATGTAATGTTAATAACATGTAATATTGCTAAGAGATGTAATGTTAATAACATGTAATATGGCTTAGAGATGTAATGTTAATAACATGTAATATGGCTTAGAGATGTAATGTTAATAACATGTAATATTGCTTAGAGATGTAATGTTAATAACATGTAATATTGCTTAGAGATGTAATGTTAATAACATGTAACATTGCTTAGAGATGTAATGTTAATAACATGTAATATTGCTTAGAGATGTAATGTTAATAACATGTAACATTGCTTAGAGATGTAATGTTAATAACATGTAATATTGCTTAGAGATGTAATGTTAATAACATGTAATATTGCTTAGAGATGTAATGTTAATAACATGTAATATTGCTAAGAGATGTAATGTTAATAACATGTAATATGGCTTAGAGATGTAATGTTAAAAACATGTAATATGGCTTAGAGATGTAATGTTAATAACATGTAATATGGCTTAGAGATGTAATGTTAATAACATGTAATATTGCTTAGAGATGTAATGTTAATAACATGTAATATTGCTTAGAGATGTAATGTTAATAACATGTAATATTGCTTAGAGATGTAATGTTAATAACATGTAATATGGCTAAGAGATGTAATGTTAATAACATGTAATATTGCTTAGAGATGTAATGTTAATAACATGTAATATTGCTTAGAGATGTAATGTTAATAACGTGTAATATTGCTTAGAGATGTAATGTTAATAACATGTAATATTGCTTAGAGATGTAATGTTAATAACATGTAATATTGCTCAGAGATGTAATGTTAATAACATGTAATATTGCTTAGAGATGTAATGTTAATAACATGTAATATTGCTTAGAGATGTAATGTTAATAACATGTAATATTGCTTAGAGATGTAATGTTAATAACGTGTAATATTGCTTAGAGATGTAATGTTTATAACGTGTAATATTGCTTAGAGATGTAATGTTAATAACATGTAATATTGCTTAGAGATGTAATGTTAATAACATGTAATATGGCTAAGAGATGTAATGTTAATAACATGTAATATTGCTTAGAGATGTAATGTTAATAACATGTAATATTGCTTAGAGATGTAATGTTAATAACATGTAATATTGCTTAGAGATGTAATGTTAATAACATGTAACATTGCTTAGAGATGGAATGTTGATAACATGTAATATTGCTTAGAGATGTAATGTTAATAACATGTAATATTGCTTAGAGATGTAATGTTAATAACATGTAATATTGCTTAGAGATGTAATGTTAATAACATGTAATATTGCTCAGAGATGTAATGTTAATAACATGTAATATTGCTTAGAGATGTAATGTTAATAACATGTAATATTGCTTAGAGATGTAATGTTAATAACATGTAATATTGCTTAGAGATGTAATGTTAATAACATGTAATATTGCTTAGAGATGTAATGTTAATAACATGTAATATTGCTTAGAGATGTAATGTTAATAACGTGTAATATTGCTTAGAGATGTAATGTTAATAACGTGTAATATTGCTTAGAGATGTAATGTTAATAACATGTAATATTGCTTAGAGATGTAATGTTAATAACATGTAATATGGCTAAGAGATGTAATGTTAATAACATGTAATATTGCTTAGAGATGTAATGTTAATAACATGTAATATTGCTTAGAGATGTAATGTTAATAACATGTAATATGGCTAAGAGATGTAATGTTAATAACATGTAATATTGCTTAGAGATGTAATGTTAATAACATGTAATATTGCTTAGAGATGTAATGTTAATAACATGTAATATGGCTAAGAGATGTAATGTTAATAACATGTAATATTGCTTAGAGATGTAATGTTAATAACATGTAATATTGCTTAGAGATGTAATGTTAATAACATGTAACATTGCTTAGAGATGTAATGTTAATAACATGTAATATTGCTTAGAGATGTAATGTTAATAACATGTAATATTGCTTAGAGATGTAATGTTAATAACATGTAATATTGCTTAGTTATGTAATGTTAATAACATGTAATATTGTGGTAGAGATGTAATGTTAATAACATGTAATATTGCTTAGAGATGTAATGTTAATAACATGTAATATTGCTTAGAGATGTAATGTTAATAACATGTAATATTGCTTAGAGATGTAATGTTAATAACATGTAATATTGCTTAGAGATGTAATGTTAATAACATGTAATATTGCTTAGAGATGTAATGTTAATAACATGTAATATTGCTTAGAGATGTAATGTTAATAACATGTAATATTGCTCAGAGATGTAATGTTAATAACATGTAATATTGCTTAGAGATGTAATGTTAATAACATGTAATATTGCTTAGAGATGTAATGTTAATAACATGTAATATTGCTTAGAGATGTAATGTTAATAACATGTAATATTGCTTAGAGATGTAATGTTAATAACATGTAATATTGCTTAGAGATGTAATGTTAATAACATGTAATATGGCTAAGAGATGTAATGTTAATAACATGTAATATTGCTTAGAGATGTAATGTTAATAACATGTAATATTGCTTAGAGATGTAATGTTAATAACATGTAATATGGCTAAGAGATGTAATGTTAATAACATGTAATATTGCTTAGAGATGTAATGTTAATAACATGTAACATTGCTTAGAGATGTAATGTTAATAACATGTAATATTGCTTAGAGATGTAATGTTAATAACATGTAATATTGCTTAGAGATGTAATGTTAATAACGTGTAATATTGCTTAGAGATGTAATGTTAATAACATGTAATATTGCTTAGAGATGTAATGTTAATAACGTGTAATATGGCTTAGAGATGTAATGTTAATAACATGTAATATGGCTAAGAGATGTAATGTTAATAACATGTAATATTGCTAAGAGATGTAATGTTAATAACATGTAATATTGCTTAGAGATGTAATGTTAATAACGTGTAATATTGCTTAGAGATGTAATGTTAATAACATGTAACATTGCTTAGAGATGTAATGTTAATAACATGTAATATTGCTTAGAGATGTAATGTTAATAACATGTAATATTGCTTAGAGATGTAATGTTAATAACATGTAATATGGCTAAGAGATGTAATGTTAATAACATGTAATATTGCTTAGAGATGTAATGTTAATAACATGTAACATTGCTTAGAGATGTAATGTTAATAACATGTAATATTGCTTAGAGATGTAATGTTAATAACATGTGATATTGCTTAGAGATGTAATGTTAATAACATGTAACATTGCTTAGAGATGTAATGTTAATAACATGTAATATTGCTTAGAGATGTAATGTTAATAACGTGTAATATTGCTTAGAGATGTAATGTTAATAACATGTAATATTGCTTAGAGATGTAATGTTAATAACGTGTAATATGGCTTAGAGATGTAATGTTAATAACATGTAATATTGCTTAGAGATATAATGTTAATAACATGTAATATTGCTTAGAGATGTAATGTTAATAACATGTAATATGGCTAAGAGATGTAATGTTAATAACATGTAATATTGCTTAGAGATGTAATGTTAATAACATGTAATATTGCTAAGAGATGTAATGTTAATAACATGTAATATGGCTTAGAGATGTAATGTTAATAACATGTAATATGGCTAAGAGATGTAATGTTAATAACATGTAATATTGCTTAGAGATATAATGTTAATAACATGTAATATTGCTTAGAGATGTAATGTTAATAACATGTAATATGGCTAAGAGATGTAATGTTAATAACATGTAATATTGCTTAGAGATGTAATGTTAATAACATGTAATATTGCTTAGAGATGTAATGTTAATAACGTGTAATATTGCTTAGAGATGTAATGTTAATAACATGTAATATGGCTTAGAGATGTAATGTTAATAACATGTAATATGGCTTAGAGATGTAATGTTAATAACATGTAATATTGCTTAGAGATGTAATGTTAATAACATGTAATATTGCTTAGAGAAAAATTGGATGTTAGAAAAAGCAATAGTAACATAAACGATACAAATAATAGTAATGATACAGTAGATAATACTATACATTACAAAATAATGAAAATTGAAATGCGGTCAACATTGGTAAGAAAATAGTAGCTTTCATACTAAAACTATAACGACGACTATGAAATTCCTACAGCTATGTATCTTGAAAATAGCGCTATGAAAACTGACCCAGTGACAGGAAACAAGAAAGAAAAGAAGCAAACTTAGTAGAAGTCAGCGTCCCAAATGATGCTGTGCTCATTATATACTGAGTTGCCTGAAAATGATCGTAAGCGCCGAGGATAAAGTACTTGGTAATTTCAGCTGTAAGGCACCATTCTAATAAAATAGCTAATTACCTAAAACTTCTACCGAGTTATGGCTTACGGAACGGGAGCATGGTTCCCTACCCCGTACTTTGAATAAAGGATTCCGTTCGAAATTCCGTTGCAGATTTTCAAAATTGACAGAAAGATCTCGAGTTCACCAGAAAGGTTCTTGTGTATAACGTAATCCGGGGACCAACACGTTGTAGCCTCAGCCGCAATATAAAGAAAGAATAGAAAAAGTACTCCAAATCGCTGTTTTCGTAACAACGACATTTATTCTCCTATCTCTCGCAATGTGTGACTTCTCGTTACGGCAGTGGCGTCTCTCGCGTGATCGACTTTTCGAACGTACTCTCGAACGTCATCCACGACTCTAAGGTGATCGTCCTCTCGAATATGCTCTCCTTATTATAGTCGTCTCTTTCCTTACCATCACATCACGGCTCGGTATTTACATATAGCTGTCCTCGTAATATTGCATGAGTTTGACAAGCCACACCTGATGAAGGTCGAAGGTTGCATCGACCGAAACGTTTTGTATATACCAGTCAATGGGGGCATTGTAGCCAGAAGAATCAAAATAAGTAATCCCTATCTAAAAATTAAAAAAAAAATGAGAAACGCATGACGAAAATTCTATTTCAAAATTGAAACGCGACAGAACGACGAAAACGATAGTTCAAACTGAAGCATGAAAGGCCGGCCGATAGACAGCGCCTCTTAAAATGATGCGAGGATTCACCGGATAATTGTCTGAAAGAGAAAAAAAAAAGATTCCTGAACACAAATTCCTCTGAGATTTCATACGCGATAACGCCAAGTGGAAGCAGTCCGGGAAAGTAATTTCTGCGAATATTCCGTCCTCATAGAATTCTTATACCTTGCCATGCCATCTATTTCAAAGATTATGGCAGTATATCACGTCAAAGACCAAAAAATTGATCGCTTTCTCATTCATCACTGTTCATCAGATAACACACACAGACACGCACACGCACACACACACACACGCACGCACGCACATATATATATATATATATATATATATATATATATATATATATATATATATATATTAAATGCAAGATGGCGAATAAATATAACACAGGGTGGAGATTAATTTTAATACATATTGGAGCAAAGCAATTGCTTATTTAAATTCCATTATTATTCCAAAAGGGCAAGTTGCTCTGACCCACCCTGTATAAAATTTTATTATATCGTCAGAACAACGAGAACAATTTAAAGGAGACTATTGAAAAAGAATGACACCAGTATAAACCATGCGATTTCGAAGATAAATGCTTCTCTTCAGAAGAAGAAAAAGGCAAAGGTGATACTGTAGTTAAAGATATATTCCTTGCTAACATATTTCCATGTATATATATATATATATGTATGTATGATAATGATGTGAAATATACATACGCGTACGCACACATACTCACGCACACACATATATTATTACTATAATAATTTTAATTGGACAATTTTTTAAAAAATTTAATTTTTAAATTATAATATATATATTTAATTTTTGAAAATTACAGATAATTTTTAAATTATATATATATGAATTATGTATATATATATATATATATACACAAATTTTAAAATTATATATGTACGTATATATATATATATATATATATATGTGAATTATGTATATATGTATAAATTTTAAAATTATATATGTGCGTATATATATACATATAATAATTTTAATTGGACAATTTTTTAAAAATTTAATTTTTAAATTATAATATATATATTTAATTTTTGTAATTATATATAATTTTTAAATTATATATATATATATATATATATATATATGAATTATGTATATATATATACACAAATTTTAAAATTATATATGTACGTATACATATATATATATATATATATATATATATGAATTATGTATATATAAGTATAAATTTTAAAATTAAATATGTACGTATACATATACATATATATATGTATATGAATTATATATATATATAAATTTTAAAATTATATATATATATGTATATATACGTACATATATAATTTTAAAATTTATATATATATATATATATACATAATTCATATATATATATTTGTATATATATATATATATATATGTATATATATGTATATATATACGTGTATATATATGTATATATGCGTATATATGTAAATATATATGTATATATATATATATATATATATATATATATATATATAGCCATCCTCATACAGAACTGTTTCGCTACACCACAGCTCATCAGTGGGGCTAGAAAAGCAACTACCTCAATCCAGGATCGAAACCTTACCGCCCAAACGACAGTCAAAGGTTCTTTCCACACACTATCTGACTGCTCCAGTGCGGGCAGTGAATCAACGATGTTTTGACACTGTCCAAATACCTAAGCTCGATTGGTTTACATATAGAGCATAATGGCAGTTTGTATGGTTCTGAAATTTACAGACGAAGTTTTTTTTTTCGTATTATTTGAAGTCTTTTGACACATATTCTTATCTTGAGTGTCATTATCACAACGTTTCGGTCTATGTAACCTCCGACCTTCTGAGATAAAGGGTTTTGGCCGCAATTCTTGCAGTAGAAGATAACTAACTACTTCCAAAGGTGCGAGCAAGTACGACAAAATTACAGAAACTGCAATATGTTACAGGTAACACCTCTTTTTAATTTTCTTGTTATGTTACCTGGCCGTTAAACGTTACTTTAGTAATTCATAAAAGATAAAACTGGAAATAAATAAAATAAAAATCATGGTCAGGATTTTTTTTTTTCACAAAAGTTTTTTTTTGCCGTTATTTTCGGCACCACTAAAAAGTATCGCTGCAACCTGTCCATTTAAAGCCTGGCACGCGTATCTGTTTCTTCCGACCACATGCTATGTACAGCCTGCCAATTCTCGTCCTCGGCTTTACACGTCCATTGTCTTCGACGTCGACTTTCTTTCTGGCCCGAGCGCGTGGTGTATTTTTCTCTCCTTTTTTATCTTCCTTTTCTCGCGCACATTTTCTAATTTGCATATGCGTTTTTTTTTTTTTTTTTTTTTTTTTTTTTTACTATTGCTGCTTCTGACCTCCTTGCAAGCCTGATATCTCTCGCCGCTGCTTATATTTTCTGACGCGCTCATATGTACTATGTTGCAGTCAGATAAAATCTTGCCGGGCAACGCCAGACAGATACGCTGGTATAGAGTAAGCGTTGGACATCGCTCACATCTTTGCCGCTTCTTTGAATTTGATCATCCCAACCTTCTTTCTGCCACCACGCCGGTAATTAAAAGCGGAAGGAAGGATATTGACCTTTGACCTCTTCACTGAAAAGCGAAACGCCGTTGGGAAAACGAGGGTACGCCATTATTTTTATTTCAAGGGAGATAATAATTGGAACCGACATTAAAGACAATTATAACCAGAAAGGAACATTTGATCCAACTAATTCTTTATAATGGCTCGGAACATAAGATGCTATAAATCTCGCAGACTGGAAGGAAGCCTGTTAGTACAAAGTCAAATCACACACACACACACACACACACACACACACACACACACACACACACACACACATGGAATGAAAATGTAAACGGCACGAACCCTATGCGGGTTTAATCGACTTCCTCCAAAGGAATAAGTTCCATGGGAGTATATAATGCACAAGCGGTCCCCAGTCGCATATCAGGGGAGATGAAAACGTTAGGTGTTTGCAACTCTTAAAGGGAGGTGTACATCTCTTAGTACAATTCTACAATTTGTCACACATCTTGTACTGACCAGGGTCAACTTTGCTTTACGTTAGTGATCTAATAAGAAACGGTGTGTCAACGTGATTACGCCGTGTATACATACACGAACAAACACATACACACAACGGATATATATATATATATATATATATATAATATAAAGCTGAACGTCTGTGTGTGTGTGTGTGTGTGTGTGTGTGTGTGTGTGTGTGTGGTCACGAATAGGCTCCTATATGGTTGACTATTTAAAAAAAAAACTGATTACATATAATTATAGAAGATGTATCGAGGATCAGGAATGGGTATATTTTAGCTGGCAGAACTGGTTCATAAAAATTGGCGGATCTGCGTTCGCGCCTGGCCCACAAAGTATGGAAATAAAAAATTAAAAAAAAACGTTTACAAGTGTTTTTGATATAGATGTACATAATAATACTTTGATAAGTATGTTTCAACTTACATAGGGATGGTATAATAAAATTGTGGGGTTTGCGTTCGCGCCTGTACTCCATGGAAATATAGCACAAACTTTAACAAAAACTTTTCATATCTATTTGCGTAAGTATACTTTGGTAATTATGTTTCAGTTTGAAGAAATATGGTATGATAAAATTATTGGGTGTTCGTTCGCGCCTGACCTCTATAGACTGGAAATATGTCACACAGTTTAACAAGCTTTTTTTAAAAGGGGTGAGGGTCCGCAATAACACCTTAACTTTAATCTTAATTCACGTTAGCTTTTATTTATTTTTTGGAGTCGAATCATATTGTGTCGAATAAATTCACCTCATAAATTCACGTTCTTATTAAAGTGAAAGCAAAAAAAAAGTCGGAACTTTAGACAATTCTTGACACAAATTTTGCATAATTCTGTTTTTTTCGTTCTCCACTTGCACGTGGCACTATTTCGAAAATAGATAAATAATAAAAAATAAGAACATTACTTGTTATCGTGTCAAAAGAAGAAAAAAATACTGCTCACGTCATTACGTGTCTTTTTAAAAACATTTACATAACATTTTTATTTTATTTATATATCTGTTTAAGCTTTTTTTTTCGTCAGTGTACTACAAGGAATTCAGTTGATTACAACCCTTTCTGCGCGTTCTTTATATTACAATAGTACAAACCTTAATCCAACAGCGCAATACTACACCGTTCAATACTGTAAAACTGAAACGAAGCTGTTCTGCTCGAAAAGAGCTCCATTTTCTTCTTATTCATATTTATATCGATTCTTTGCTTTTAAAAAACTAAAGTAATTACGTGTTTACTTTTTTAATACACCATTTTGCTGTTTCGGATTATTTTACTAAAGTAAGTAAAGCTTCATTATTTTTCCAAACTGTTTTTGTTTCTTTGTTTTTCGATATTTCGTCGGTATTATTTAGTAAGAGTGTTTAGTAGAAAAGCCAACAAACGACTACCCAAAAAATTAATATACAAGAAATAAAAGTACAGTTCATGTTTTTGTTTGGAAATAGTTTGTAATGCTGTTTACTTGAAATAATTTCAGCGAACCGAAATTAATAAGAAATTTAAGGCGATAACTACTTAAATTAATTTTTATATAAACTACACATACCATAATCGAATATTCTTCAAGCACAAAATAACGGAAAACATTAAAATATGCATATAAATGTTCCTTACGTTGACGTAACTCTCTTAAATTGTTAACACAGAATGCTCAGGTGCCTCGCCTTCAAATTGAAAACGGGCTCTCCATTTCAACTGCTATTTTGATCTTTTTAAACCGGTTCGTGAATTAAAAAAATAAAATTTTACAAACTACTTAAAAATACAAACCAATGAATTTTCTACCATAAAAGTTACTTTTATTCACTATGGTAACATTTATTTCTTGTATATTTATATTATTATATATATAATATTTTCTCTTTGTAAGGAACCATCATTTTGTAATTCACTCTTGGCTACGAATGGAAACAAAGTTGATATAAAAAAAATATATTTTCGCGAAAATTATCTTTACTTTCATCATGTTTTACTAAAGGTAAAATTTATTAGCATTAAAACCTATCTCTTCACAACCCCCTCCTTTTCATAACCTATCATACTTTCATCAATTGCAGTCCATTTTCTGTGGGGTGTTTTTAACCCAGTCAACGACGGATACTTCTGCTAGTATGTATATATATATATATATATATATATATATATATATGTGTGTGTGTGTGTGTGTGTGTGTGTGTGTGTGTGTAGAGGAGAGACAGAAAGAGAGAGAGAGAATAAATAACAAAAATCTATATTGAAAAAAATTCATGCTGTTGACCATCTTATAATTGATTCCTTTTATTCAGTCGACTTTTACTATACTTAGAAGGAATACATTATAAGATGGTCAACATCATGAATTTTGGAATATAGTTTATTGTCATTTATTTACTATATTGCTCTGTAATTACATTGAGCTTCTTAAATAAGGATTGGTATATATATTAGAAGAAAATATATTTCTACACACACATATATATACACACACACACACACACACACACACACATATATATATATATATATATATATATATATATATATATATATATATATATATACTAGCAGGCGGCCCGGCATTGTCCGGTGGTAAAATACGCTTAAACATGATATTTCGATTACAATTAAAAGTATTTATTATTAATATTTATTATTATAATATATTGGACTCAATATATATTTATGGTTTTAAAAGTTAAAAAAATAGGACTTGTGCACCACGAGCGAGAATCGAAACCGAAACATGTAGCTTACAATTTACTTTTTGCCTTAGCCGTTAATGACAGAACTATGAAGACACGTTTGCTGCATGGTTAAATATTAAAACGTAAACCAATAGCTACTACGTTATGCATGTATATTCGTAATGCTGGCGTTCAAGCTGCACCTGGAAAATTTAATCCCTTTTTTTTTAATTTTCACACTTTTATAGCAGATTTCCTGGTCTAAACCCCAAATATAAAGTTTTCGATTGATTTGTATACCCTATATATTAAGTTTCATGTCTGTAGACCAAAAACTGAAAGAGGAGTTTGCTAAGCCATTTCTTAACCAAGTATATATATATATATATATATATATATATATATATATATATTTAAATAAGGGAGTAGTCATCAACAATGTGTATTTTTTAACATTATTTTATTATTCCGTGTCTTGGTTTTTCATTGAGAATTATGTTTGGATGATTGCTATAATGTTTTTAAGTCATTGAAATCGTTTACGTCCGTTTCAGACGGTCTGATGCGTCCTCGTCAGAAATTATTTTCAAATGTGTAAAAATGGCGATTTTCGTTAGTTTGAAGTTTTTCCAAGGGGTGGAGGCTTGTAAGTGTTTATTATACATTGGTATGCTGATTTTTTATTGCTTTTTTTATTGCTTTTTTATTTGGTTTGTCCAGGGAGATTTTGACCTGGCTGTTGTCAGTCAGTCGCTATTTCTTTCTGCTAATGTGTTTTTTCTTTTCCTTTAGGGTGGGGTAGGGTGTGTGTGTGTGTGTGTGTGTGTGTGTGTGTGTGTGTGTGTGTGTGTGTGTGTGTGTGTGTTTGTGTGTGCGTGCGTGTGTGTTTATGTGTGTGTGTGTGTGTGCACTATCACTATCCTCCTATCGGGACTCCAAATCAGAATTGGCTTTATCGATGTTTACTCCTTGGCGTTTGCCTTTTCAAAAGTGTGCAGTCGAGTTATTTCCTAATGTCTGGTCAAAATTTTCAGGAACATAACGGCAGTCTTCATTGTGGTTACGTGTTTATCCAAATAAAAACAAAATCCTTTAATAATTCTTTTATTTTTTAAAGAGCCTGATAAATACAAAAATGTAAATTTCTTAACCATGAAAATTTAGAAAATATTTCCAATTTTAACAGAAATAACGAGAATTATCACATTAATTTACTTGTCCGACGTCCAGTGTCACACATAGACAAACAAAAAAAAACATCCTCATCGCAAACATTAATTAATAACAAATAAAGTATCTCTCTTTATAGTCGCCTATTATTAGTAGAAAATAATTTTAAAAGTTCCTATCCAAAAATTAAAAAAAACATGGCTGTCTGTTTACGGTTTCAAATTTGCTATTTTATTTTATAATTTAAAAAAAGTCATGTTGAGAGAAGACTAAGTTTTATATTTGAACTTAGATTCTTTTTAAAATTCCAAATAAATGTGCAAGTAAATTGACTGTTATTTTATAATTTATATAGAAAATATTTAAAAAAAAAACAACAAAAAATCAAAACAATGTGTTATGTGTTAAATTTTTATTGAAAAATGTGTAAAGTTTTTAAATCAATTCTTTTTAGCTTTTAAAGCTTTAAAGAGAATTTACTAAGGAAATTGTTTTAAATTCGTTTTTTTTTAATATTTTTTTTCATTCATTATATTCATAATGTGTTTAAAAAATTTAAAACTACCGTGGAATTTCCTTAGTAAACTACTTATTCTACCAGTGCGCATGTAACTTCGTTTGATCTAACATTCAGATTAAAGATACGAAAGTAATGAACCGAAATAGATTCTTTATTTAAGCAAACCGTGAAAATAATTGGGTAAAACTTAAAATTTTGTTCCTTGGTTATTACTTCAACTGAACATGCCTTGGTTCAGCGTAAATCTCTTGGGACAGTTTTCGGCTTTGATATAACTGGTCTTATCAGCTATTAGAAGAGTGTTTAAGTCAGAAACCCTCACGATATATTGGTTGAAATCAGACTGTTATATATATATCTATCTTATATATATATATATATATATATATATATATATATATATATATATATATATATCTTATATATATACAGGGTGGCCACAAAGTCTGGCTACATAATGTAGTCAGATTTTGTGGATACCCTATATAAATATATAAATATATATATATATATATATATATATATATATATATATATATATATATATATATATATCCACAGCCAGACAACGTCGCACTTCACAAGAGCCATGAAAACCAACAAACCGGGAGCCCAAGACTCCAGTTTCGCCCTCATTTCTGCTCATCAGTTAGACACATTCGAACTCAGGATTCGAAACCCGAGTCTCTTGCATGTGAGGCAAGCACTCTACTGAGCAAACGCGCCGTAAACAAGAACGTTTTACTATTTATCACAGATCAAGTAAACCACAACGAAAATCCTACAGTGGAATAAACCTACAGGGTGGCCACAAAGTCTGGCTACATTATGTAGCCAGACTTTGTGGCTACCCTGTACTGTACATATATATCTTATATATATATATATATATATATATATATATATATATATATATCTTATATATATATCTTATATATATATATATATATATATATATATATGTATGTATATATATATATATATATATACACACACTAGCAGGAAGACAGGCATTGTCAGGTCGTAAAATACGCTTAAATATATTTTCATTAATGCAGATTTCGTATTTATTATTATATTATACTGGGAGTTCCGCCGGATTTGCTCGGGCCCTATGTACTGTTCATAACTTTATGTATATATACATATATTAAAAAGTGTGAATGTGTACGGCAATGCCTTTCTATAGCATAGGCTTCCTTAACTACCATAGAGAAAGTTGGTAGAGACCGCAGACGTCAAATTTTTAAACTTTGACCCCCAACTTTGACCCCTTAACATTTATTGTTTTGGGCTGACATCAAATTCAAATGTTTAACCTATGTCCAAGTAACATACATATAAAATTTGAAGTGTTTAGACCCAAAATTGGCGGTTGGTAGAGTCTGCAAAGGTCAACTCTGTAAACTTTGACCTCTTGGCAGCCTAATTTTCGCTCCAAAACTGATTTAAAAGCTTGCTGCATGTCTGAATACCCATTATGTAAAATTTTAAATATTTAGACCCAAAATTAGCTTCATAGTTTGGTAGAGACAACAGAGGTAAAAATCTTTTGAATTTTGACCACTTCGCAGACAACTTTTCCGCCAAAAAAACTATTAAAACCCTTTCCTATGTCTGAATACACTTTATGTAAAATTTCAAATGTTTAAACCAAAAATTGACTGAGCAATTTGGTAGACCGGAGAAAGTCATTTTTTTTTTAAACATTCATATTCGTAATGCCATCGTTCGACCTTCACCTGGCAAATTCCATTTTTTAAATTTTCACATTTTTGCACCGATTTTCCTCGGCTAAAACCCAAATACTAAATTTCGTATGAGTTCGAATACCCTATATATTAAGTTTCATGTCTGTAGACCAAAAACTGACAGAGGAGTTTGGTAGGCAAAATTTTTAAACAAATACATATATATACGCTTACATTAATATATATATATATATATATATATATATATATATATATATATATATATATATATATAGGAAAAGCTTGGTGTTTCCTATAAACTTTTTTACGCAAATATTACGTAAGTATAAATCATGTAGAATATCTGCATGAACATAATTACCCGTAATAGTAAACTAAAGATCACTAAATAATAAAACCGAAATAATTAAAAAGGGAATTATAAAACTAGCGGTACCTGTGGAAATTCCACAAGGTACTCGTTCATATATAATATATTGATGTTGGCATTCTGCAGATATTCAGCGTTAATTGAGACTGTTTGATATTATTGTAGCTCTTTTGTTAAAACTGCAAACGTATTTATCTAAGCTAGCAGGGGGGGGCGGCGTAGACCCGTCCTAAAGTATGCTTAAATATGATATTTTTATTCTTGCAGATTTCGTATATCCTCAATAAACTCAAATGACCTTGTAACGATGTATGTAACCCACTTTCCGGTTTACAACATCCGGTTGCGCATGCGCACATAACCTGCGCACTGAAATATTTAACATGGAAAGAGTGGGGGTTAACATAACTTAAACGTAATACAGAAATGAACGATGTAAAAAAAGACAGTATTAACAATTGTCTATTTTGATAATTTAAACGGGAAAAGAAAACAAAAGAACAATTGGGATGCTGAAATATTAACGTTATTATGTCGAAATTATTATTTAACATGGGAAGAGTGGGGTTTAAAATAACTTAAACGTAATACAGAAATGAACGATGTAAAAAAAAAACCCTAGATACATCAAAATTTGAATTCAACAATAATAAGTATTATGGTATCTGTTCAGTACATATTAACCAATAAGTATGGCCAACCACTTATAATTCAGTAACTGTGATTTTTTTAATAATAAACAAAACGACTCAATAGAAAACTATTTATATTCTTTTTTCATTTTAATATACTTTCATAGAAATGTTTCTGCTATGTCAAAAAAAAACCCTATATTCTTTACGTGACAAGTGTCACGCTAATACATGAATTCCATAGCTAATATGACGTCCTGACCCAACGGGTCACGGGTAGTCTAGTTTATTTATAGAGTTAATGTTTTATTGATTACCATGCCATCGGGGAAGGCTTGGTAGTGCATGTACCATGCCGAGTCGAAGAAATTTCCAGGTAAAATTAACTGGGAGATATACACACACGCACACACACACACAAACACACACACATACACACACACATATATATATATATATGACATATATATATATGACACATATATATATATGTGTCATATATATATATATATATATATATATATATATATATATATATATATATATATGACACATATATATATATATAGATATATATATATGACATATATATATATATATATATATATATATATGTATATATTTGCGAACACCTTATAAATAACCAAGCGTGTGCCACGAATTTCAGTGCTGACATGTTTACGATCTTGAGTAAGTATCACTCGCCCTTTCATTTAAAAATTCTAGAGACTATTTTTATTAAATCTTTGGGACCTTCTCTTTGCAAGCAAATAGAATATCTTTTAGGACTTAATTTAGTTTCTATGTACTTTTTCCTCTGTTTATTTTTCGCTTTTTTTTCCTCCCCCGCCATATTCATGACTTTTTTAAAATCGTATTTTCCTCGATTTAGCTATGTTGAGCGGGGAACGAAACCTGGCTAGATAACCTTTATTTTCATTTTTTTATTTTTTAAATCATCATGTTTATTGGTCTGTATTTAGCCATTATTAATTCTATACCCCCAATAAAAAAATGTTCATATATATATATATATATATATATATATATATATATATATATATATATATATATATATATATATACAAAATAAGTTTACCAAGGTAATCAAAATGGTAAACTTAAAATATATTATAAATATTAAAGAGTTAATATTTACAAGTAAAGTAATCTCAACCAGATGTAAAATCTCAATAAAAGCGAAAAGGAAACAGAGCTTATAATAATAATTATAATGATTATAATGATTAATAAAACATGTTAAAAGACATAATATATATTATAATATAATGATTAATAAAAGATGTTAAAAGACATAATATAATATAAAAGACATAATATAATATAAAAGACATAATATATATTATAATATAATGGTTAATAAAACATGTTAAAAGACATCTTGAAAAATAGTTAAAAAGATATTTAATTTTAAAAAAGGAAACACAAGATAAGTGGATAGTCCTTAATCCGCGGAGTTTCGAAAAAATACTCTCCTTCTCATGAGAGAGCAGGAATTAGCAAAATGCGGGATCGGATTTTGCATGTAAAAGTATTTAATGAAACCACAAGTAAGTCACAGATCTTACTTGGATAAAAAAGGGTGAGGTAAGGGGAATAGGATGTAAAAGAAAAATGATAAAAAGATTTCATATGAATGGATAGTCCAGTGAAGGGTAAAAATCCAAGAATGGTAAAATCCAAACACGGTCGAATTAAAAACTTCCAATCCAACAGGTAAGTTCCAAATGGTCCAAAATGATCCAAAAGGCAGAATTCCTTGGAAAAAAATCACAAATGGAATGAGTTGCAAATCATTAAAAGAAAAGTTCAAATGTGCACAGAAAAAGCACTGGAGAGAATATTTAAAACACGTCTGCCAAGACTCGTGTTTCTTAATTTCATTCCAATTTTTTGGATCATTGGGCAACGCCGGTTAACGGGTAGTGCTAGTAGTTAATATATTGAGTGCAATATAAAAACCCATAGATAATTTGTTCTATAATTATAATTAAAATAAATGAAATCTGCATAAATTAAAATATCGTATTTTACGACCGGGCAATGCCGGACGGCCTGCTGGTTAGTAATAAATGAAAACTATAGAAGCAGAAATACAAAACATAAAGAAGAAAGTCATTTTTTTTTTCAAAAAATTAAACATGGTCGCTTGTGTGTTAATAGCGTTCGGAATATTCATAGAAATGATTTCTGTCAAATTTTTCCTTAAAAAACAATATTAACAAATTAAAAAAAAAAGCAAAACAACCTCTGCCATCTTTAAAAATGATGTATTATTTAAATAACGTCCGTTTCTCTCCGCCTCAAAAGAACTCCCACAATGCAATTGGAGACAGGTTGAAGCCATATCGGTTTGTAAGCGTATAAATTCAATGTTCAGACGGTAATGACTCCGCTGCGTGTCATGTCAAAATTTTAATGATGCAATTTCAATTTTATTCAGTGAAGAGTAAGAATAAAAATGTTTTAAAAAATAAAGAAATAAAAAACAAAGAAAATAAATGAGCTTGAGTTATTTATACGCAATCGTTAATTACGTCTATAAACGACTCTGTAAACACAAACACAAACAATATGGCCGCTTTATACCTCAAACAGAACGAGAAAAGACGAATTAGTAATTGGCTAAAACCAGCAGTAAATTTAAAGTAATATTCTAAAGTGAGGTATCATCTCTCAAACATCTGTAGAAGATATGACACAAGGTCGGTTCGTGGAGATTAAAAAGCCAGTGCTTAAAGGGCGTAATACTCTAGCTTCAAATACCTTAACAACCCTCTCGGCGATTAGCAATAAATTAACCCCTTCTAAATTAAAGTTTAAAAAAAACCCTGTAAAGGGGACCTCCTAGGACTGCACCAAACTACAATTCAACCCGACAGAGAAAAGGTCACTTTATATCAAACTAGCCTGGGTGTAATAAATTGCGAACAGACGGGCTTGGCTGACAAACGCTCGAGGTGTGCACGTCCAAAGAAAAATGGCAAGATGGCGGCGGCCGGTTAATATTGCCAAGTAATCACGCAAAATCTCGTGTTCTCTCGCACACACGAGAGTTCAGCTTAGCATAAAAACGGGTCACTGTGAGCAAGAAGGGAGAAGGAAAAACGTAGTCAAGACAAAGACGACGCTTCTGACGACTGAGAAGAAAAAAGAAGAAAAAGAGCAAGAAGTAGAAGAGGAAGAAGAGAACGATACATGAGAAGACGAGGTGTGTGCGGTTTTGAGTAAATCGAAACAGACAGAAAAAAAACTCTGATTACATTAACCCCTTCTAAATTAAAGTTTTAAAAAAACCCTGTAAAGGGGACCTCCTAGGACTGCACCAAACTACAATTAAACCCGACAGAGAAAAGGTCACTTTATATCAAACTAGCCTGGGTGCGCGGCGTTAACTTGGTGTTTGGAGGTGTGTGTTGAGCAAAAAAAATTTAAAAAAAACCCAAAAAACAAAACGTTGGCAAGCAGGCACGAACCCGTGATGCGAAGAAAGAAAAGAAAGTAAAAGAAAATCTGACGTCTTACTGCTAACCCATGGCGCAACTGGAAGTGTGAAGCGTTCAAATTGAACGTAATCAAACAAAATATGACTTGCAGAAATGGCGTTGCTTTTAAACCTCTCATGAAAGCAAATTAGACACAAGGTCGGTTTTAATGTGGGGTAGGGGAAGCAGATTCCCAAAAAGGGAACACTCTGACAGTATCCCAGTAAATATTAATTGTCTAAATATGAAGGGTTTCCCCTACATTGATCAAAGACTAATTACAGAACAGATACTACCTGACCCGAAGGACAGGCGGTTGCGTTCGAATAGTTTCGTTTTATTTATACGAAAAAGACAAACAAACAGCCGACATGATGGCACGGTGGGAATTTTCTTTAACTCGACAAAAAAAAAAGATAAAGACGATGTCCGTTTGCGAATCTGGGATATTATGATCTGGGAAGGATGCAAAAACTTCTTGAGGGACGCGAGGACCCCACCCATAAACCTTTCCTGGACATACACAAACGCTCGCGCCTAATTTGCCCTTTATAGATTAGATAATTATATATTAAATCAAGCAGACTCTTTCCCATAGAGAGACATTGCGAGTCTGTCTCTGCACTGTCGCTATTTTCATGACAAGAGCTCGTCTGAGCTCCAGCATCCATAATTCATATCTGATCTACCTCTGCATTCCAAGTTTAAAAAGGATACGAGGAGCGTGCAATAAATAATGCCTCTGACCCACTTCCAGTTATTTGATCTAGCTGAAATTTTGCATGTCCAATGATTTCTATCTTCACGGGTTATGTGGCAAAGTACAGCTCTGAACTAATTGTTGTTTCTGTTTTACAGGTGTTTGAACTGAGTCAGGTGAGAAATGGAGCCTGTTCAATGTCAAGCAGTGGTCCAGTTTTTGTATTTGAAAGGACGCACACCACAGGAGACTTTTGATGAAATGAAAGAAACTTATGGTGATAATGCCCCATCATATGACCTTGTAAAACGCTGGCATCGTGAATTCAAACATGGCCAGAAGTCTGTGGAAATAGCTCCTAGACCTGATCACCCCCCCTTCTGCCATAGATGAGGCATCTGTCCGTCAAGTTGAGGCTGCCATTTTGTAAGATCGGCGCATTACTATTCGCCAAATAGCCTAAGATATTAATATTAGTACAGGGTCTGTGGAAACTATCATTCATGATCATTTGCATATGCATAAAGTGGCTGCCAGATGGATTCCCAGGTTGCACACACGATTCCGGAAGCGAGAACGCATTGAGTGTTCGAGGATGAATTTGGAGATGTGCCAAGAAGATAAGTCAAAGTTTTTCAAAAGACTGATTACACAGAATGAAACCTGAGTCCATCACTATGATCCAGAGACCAAAGCCCAGTCAATGCAGTGGAAGCACCTCCAAAGAAGGCAAGGGTGCATCCCTTCGCAGGCAAGGTCATGCTTACAGTCTTCTGGGACCAGGACGGAGTAGTGATGACAGATTTCCTGGCAAAGGGTACCACAATTACAGGAGCTTATTATGCTTCACTTTTGAGTAAATTAAGGGAAGCTATCAAAATCAAGAGGCGGGGCAAGATCAGCAAGGTACCCTCCTCCTGCAGGATAATCTTCCGGTCAACAACTCGCATGTCGCCAGATCAGAAGCACGGGCGTGTGGTTATGAAATCCTCCCCCATCCTCTCCTTACCTTGCACCCTCTGACGTTCACCTCTTCCCAGCCATGAAGGTGTTTTTGAAAGGAAAGCGTTTCCCAGATGATGCAGCCTTGATTTCTGAAGTCACGTAGAGGTCTGAGGACCAACCAATGTGCCAAGTTTCGTTGCTCTACTGCTTTGGGAAGTGGGTCAGAGGCATTACTTATTGCACCCCCCTCGCACCATCAAAAAATTACAACAAAAGCCTAACAGCCAGCCATGGTTCTCCCCAGAATGTGCTGTTGCCATCGCGCACAGAAATCACTTTTTCCATAGCTACCAACGTAATAGATGTACTGAGACTAAAGCTGCCTTCAGGACTGCCAGCAACCACTGTAAAAGAGTAATAAAACATGCAAGAGAGTTATATTCTCAGTCTGTTAAATCCAAAGTAGCTGATCAGCGGCTTGGTTCCCACCAGTTTTGGCAAATAGCAAACACGAACCTGAACAGAAGCGTGCGTTCTATCCCAACCATCATCAATGGACCTGAGGTCATCTCGTCAGCATTAGACAAGGCCAAACTATTTGCCAAGAACTTTGCAGCTAATTCTACCCTATGCGACAAAGGCCATCAACTCCCCGCATTTCCTCCTATAACATACAACACGCTATGCAACATACAAATATCTTGATTCCATTAAAGCAACTGGCCTTGACCAGAACTTGCCCCCATACTTACAAAACTGTTTAAGCGTTGCGTTAAGGAGAAGTGCTTTCGAACACCCTGGAAAACCTTGTCAGTATATCCTGTATTTAGGAACTCAGGTGATAAGACATCCCCCTCTCAGTACAGACCAATAAGTCTCCTGTGTGTCATGAGTAGATTGCTGGAATCCATATCAAATATAGAAGTAGCCAACCACCTCGAAAGAAATAACCTTCTTAGTGACATGCAATATGGTTTCCGTTCTGCTAGATCTACAGCAGATGTGCTAATGGGTATATCTCATAGGATTAGTGAATCTCTTGACAAAGGCTTCCTTTCTAGGGAAATTGCTCTTGACATATCAAAGCCATTCGATAAGGTATGGCATAAGGGCCTACTTCACAAGATTTCCAGCTACGGTATAACTGGAAATGTTTTCTCAATTATTAAATCATTTCTCTCTGGTAGGCTCATAAGTGTAGTGGTTGATGGGCAGAAATCAGAGACGCAGAGTATTAATGCTGGAGTCCTTCAGGGGTCCATCCTGTGCCCAACTCTCTTCCTGATCTACATCAATGATCTCTCAAAACACATCCTTAAATCATTCGTTGGCATCTATGCTGATGACACGACCATCTATGGCAACACATCAAAGGCCATAAATGACAAAGTTTTCTCTGATTCTCTCTCCTCTGATCTTGAGCGCGTGGTACAGTGGGAGAAGAGATGGCTGGTTACTTTTAATGCATCTAAAACAAGGTCCTATATTTACATCATCAACGCTCTGATCCCCATCTGGCATCAATTAAAATGGATGGCTCTCGTCTTGGGGAGGTTCCATGTTTTGACAAGCTTCTAGGCTTGACCTTTACTCCTGACCTGAAATATAACACGTACCTCAAGTCTGTTGCGCAGGTCGCTGCGAAAATGATGGGATCCTTCTACCGCTCCAGAAGATATCTCACTACTGATGCAATTATATATCTGTATAAAAGCCGGATGGAGTACTGCTGCCACATCTGGGCAGGAGCTGCTAAAAACAGCCTATCCCGCCTTGACGGAGTACAAAATAGACTTCGGGGTTTAGTGGGAAATGCCTAGTTCTCTTCCCTGCAACCTCTCTCCCACAGAAGAGATGTTGCGAGTCTGTTTTTGTTTTATCGTTATTTCGATGGTAGGTGCTCCTCCGAGCTCCAATCTCTGGACCTCCACCCCTCGCCAATCTTTCACGAAAAACACCCGTCTAGCCGAAACCACTGTCAGTAATTTTCCCCACTCTTTATCTGTGCCCAAATCAAACGTAGATTTCATGAACAAAGCTGCTCTCTTAGAAGTGCACGCCTGTGGAAATCTCTTCCGGTTGCCTGTTTCCCACCTGACTACAACTTGGATGTCTTCAAGTCCAACATAAACAAATTCCTGATGAAACCCCTCTTAAGTAAGACTCTTTATCAAATCTCCAATACTAACGATTACTACGATACTATCCCATTGATTACTGTACACACAATAGCCCTTATCCCCGAGTGGCTTCCGGGCCTTCATAAGTAGTGACCTCCATATAAAAAAATCAATGATTCCCCCAGCCAAAATATCACAAAAAAACACTGAAAAAGCTACACGCTCTATCAACAATTTCCCCTGCTCTCAATCGGTTCCTAATTTTAAACGTAGACTGAACCAAGCTTATTTCCTAGAAGTGCCGGCCTGTGGGACACTGGTCAGCATCCCGATGTCAGCAAGTTCTTGTTGAGGCGCCACCTTAAATGAATCAAATTCTACCAAATTTATTACCATAACCGATGACTACACTAAATCATTCATTAACCCTTATCCTCGAGCGGCTTTCGGGCCTTGATAAGTGATGACACCCTTAGATAAAAAGACTATCCTCGACTTTGTATCGTGTGATTGCCATAGAGAATACCAATTCAAAACAAGTTAATTCGCAAAAGGATATTTTCATATTTAGGCGGATAAATCTCTCTCCTATTTTAGTGTGCTTGATAAAACACAAACGCGTAACTGTGATATGGTTGGTGCAACCTTTTTCTACTTTCCCCTCCCCACGGATGTTATATGTTCTGCGTTCTTTGGTTGTTTACTGTGTTAAGTTAGTTCTCTCCAAATTTTTTGTATGCATCGTTATAATAGAGGTACAAGGCGCCTTAACTAGGTTTCAAGCCGTTTTACGTACAGGCATTTAACATTTTCGTAGTCTCTTGAAAATTCAATATGTTATTGCGATATATCTTAACAGATGACCGACCAATTGTTTTATGCTTCCAGGTTTAAATGAACAGCTCTATTTGTGTTTCCTTTCCGAATAATGAATATGTTTTACACTCCTTCCAAAGGGTTTCTCGAAACACACACACACACACACACACACACACATATATATATATATGAATAAAATAAAGCAAGATATAAAAGATGCTTTAGACGTTATGTGAATAAAAAGGAAAAACCAAAAAGAGTAAAAACAAAAATAAAATCAACGTTTCGTCCCTATTTCAGGGGACATCATCAGGATTTCTAGCCGAGGATGTACAGGAAGACGGTCATATATTACATGCGAAAGACCGTCTTCCTGTACATCCTCGCCTAGAAATCCTGATGATGTCCCCTGAAATAGAGACGAAACGTTGATTTTATTTTTGTTTTTACTCTTTTAGGTTTTTCCTTTATATTCATATATATATATATATATATATATATATATATATATGTATATATATATATATATATATATATATATATATATATATATATATTCCAGGTAGAAAGATTTCCAAAAATTTAAAGGTCCTGGATATGACCTTAAACTATATCCAGTGGTGAGGCCCCAGTTTAGGATGAAATAAATACGAAACGTTGATGAACACATAACTCGGTTTGTTCCTTTTTATTCCTCGATTTTGTCGGAATACTATTTCCATTATTCTCATCATATATATATATATATATATATATATATATATATATATACATGCATACATATGTATATATATATATATCTATATATTTATATACATATATATATGTATATGTATATATATATATCTATATATTTATATACATATATATATATATGTATATATGTATCTATATATATACACACATATATATGTATGTATATATAGATACATATATATACATATATATATATGTATATATATAGATACCTATATATATATACATATATATGTATATAATTTTATAGATACACACATATATATATATATATATATATAGATGTAATTTAATGTTTGTACTATGTTATCGCCTTCTATCGTTATTTTTGATGGCAAGTGCTCGACTGATCTGAAATCTATGGTCCTCCCTCGCCAAACATTCACGAGAAATACTTATCTTGCTTAAAACACTATCAATAATTTCCCCAACTCTTTATCCGCGCATGAACCTAAACGTAGATTCCGTGAACAAAGCTTCTTTCTTAGAGCTGCACACCTGTGGAACTGTTTTCCGTTTTCCTGCTTTCCAGCTGATTACAATATGGTCGTTTTCAAGTCTAACGTAAACAAATTCTTGACGAGCCGTTCTCCTTAAGTAATCCCATTTATCAAATTTACACTTCTAACGATTACTATGATATTCTCCCATTGACGACTGTATACTCTTTAATCTGTATCCTCGAGAAGCTTCTGGGCCTTGATAAGTCGTTACTGCTATGTAAATAAAAAAAAAAGGTTTTGCGCATCATCTTAAACATTAGCCTAACCCGGCAGAGAAAGGAAAACTGGTGTTTAAACCAAACTTTTTGTTTATTAGGAAATACGTAATTAAATTATCGTTTTCTCCCCTGAATTCGGAGTTTTTTTTTATATAAAGATAGCAAATACAATTTTCAGTCACTGTTTACATTTCTGCGTTGACGCTATAGACCAGCATTTTTTTCTATTACATTTGATGGTAATATACACATTATCTGCTCCTTAACGACTTCCGGTAAACTGGTCTTTATGCCTAAATTGTGTTTATTTTTGTTTGAGAATGTTTGTAGTACTTCTACGAAATTTGAGTGCCTTTTTTATTACTTTGAAATAAAAACCTCGAAGTGACTAGTCCACACTGGCCATTGCGCTGTTGATTTAATAAAATCATTTACATATACTAGGGAGAACCATGGAAATTCCGCATGTAATATATCGCTGTTGGGTATTCTGTATAGTGTCAGCGTGAATGGAGACCCCGCGATATTATTGTAGCCCTTTTGTTAAAACTGTAAAAAATGTTTATCTAAGTAATCTGGTTAATGTTAATTAATGTAGTGTCAGAATATATCTGGTTATTACGGTTTATCTCCAATATCCTTATAGGAGTCTGGCACATATTTCCATTGTATGGACGCCCGGCGCGAACGGAAACCCAACGATATCATTATACTTTCTTTAGGCAGAAAAGATACTAAATTTGTATCCTAGCCAGAAGACAAAAAGGTATATTCTTGTTTCTCGCACGGCCCAAAAGCGACATCGTTTTTATTTTTTTCATTGCGTCTTTCATTATCGGGAGATCCTATTTATTAAAAAATATGGAAAAGAAGTTCCTATTTACAATGCCTCCCCACGGGACAGAGTTAGACACCAGGGTCGTTTTTTAATGTGGAGAAAAGGAACAAAAATAAAAATTGTCTCAGTCGTGAAGGATTTATCCTCTACTGACAGAGAACAAGAAATCGAAATGTAGATCTGAAGAACAGATGGTATTTATTTGCTCCCCCACCGAGCAAATTAGGCACAAGGCCGATTTTTAATGTGAGGAGTGAAGGGAGGGGGAAGGGAAAAAGGGGACCAGCTCCCGAGAGGTGGGAAATGGGAGCTGGTTAAAGGTCAGGCATGTGGGGTTGCCCCCACATCTGGTCTTTGCTAGTCATAGCTAGTCATAGCTTGCAGCATCTGAAGAACAGATACTACACTTTGATCTTGACCCGAAAGCCAAAAAGAAGTTGATGACGTACTACCAATATTAAATTCGGGTATCTATATAGTAATTTAATGTTCGTCGTATGTTCTCCTTTTCAATATATATATATATATATATATATATATATATATATATATATATATAGAGAGAGAGAGAGAGAGAGAGAGAGAGTTTTCAATGGTAATTCTGGGTCTGAAGACGTAATTTCCCACATAACAGGTTATTACAGACCATGTATGCACATATGTAGCAATCAATGTTTGTATAAATAAATTTAATATATATATATATATATATGTATATATATATATATATATATATATATATATATATATATATGTAGTTGTCGACATACAGTCCTATTTCGTTGTATCACAACTCATCAGTGCCGCTAGACTAGCACCTCTCCAAAGCCAAGGATTGAACCTAGAACCATCGCGTTGATAGTCAGCAGTTCTACCCATCGACGCACATATTACTTTTCATGCTCGCATTTTTCTATTTTAATCCATGATTTTTCCAGGTTTCCAATAAATTCACTTGTTTCTTTAATTTCAGTCGTTTTTTTTATTTTTGTTGCCCCCATAAACACATAATATATAATGACAATGTACGGCACTCGTCTGCTTTCAATAAAATCCCCCTAATTATCTCCCTTCTATGCTTTCATTGTGCCTGTTTCATTTGTTACTTCTCTTTTCGAATTAGTAGCAACAGTAGTCGCTGACGCGACGATGTTGCTATGAATACCAGTTATAAAAACGTCGCACGAGGCCTTGCATGTTTGAACACCAGAAAATCTTTCATAACTTTTGTTTTACTGAACGGAAATTGTTTTTTTTTGTTTCACAATATAGCTGGGTAGCTGATCTATAAATTGTAATAATTGTTCGAAATTTGGTCGAAAAATGATTGAGCGGTGAAGCTTTAAAGCAGTTCTAAATGACTAAAACTGCCACTACACCACATATTTAAACACTACTGTGTTTGAATGATCTATATTTATAGTCTGTTTCTTTGCGAAAATAATGAATTCATTCAAGTTCATATCACATAAAAGTATGTAAACCTATATATATGATTATGAATTGAATATTTAGGGCGGTCCTCGAAATTTCTCAATGGACCATATACATCAAATCCGTTGCCAAGGCCGCTGAAAAAAATCGTGGGATACTTCTATCGATCCAGTAGATATCTTACTGCTAATACAATTCTCTATCTATATAAGAGCCACGTACATCCAAGTATGGAGTACTGTTGCCACATCTGGGCAGGAGCTGCTAGAAAGGACTTATCCTGCATTGATAGAGTTCAAAATAGACTTCGTTGCCTCGTAGGAGATGTCCTTTTTTCTTCCTTGCAACTTCTTTCTCTCAGAAGAGATGGTGTGAGTTGGTCTTTGCTTTATCTTTATTTTCATGGCAAGTGTTCCACTGAGCTTCAATCTATGGTCCCTCCTCGCCAAACTTTCACAAGAAATACTCGTCTACCTTAAAACATTATCAATAATTCCCCCAACTTTCATCTGTGCCTAAACCTAAACGTAGATTCCATGAGCAAAGTTTCTTTCTTAGAACTGCACGCCTGTGGAATTGTCTTCTGTTTTCCTGCTTTCCAGCTGACTTCAATATAGTTGTCTTCAAGTCCAACGTAAACAAGTTCTTGATGAGCCGTTCCACATAACAAATTTACCGAATTTCCCTGACTAAGGATTACTATATTGTCCAACAGGACTACTGTATAATCTTTAATTCTTCCCTTCGAGTGGCCTTTGGGCCTTAATAAGTGGTGATGCCTATGTAAAAAGAAAATGGATAAGACAAATTAGAATTTCAACTTCATCCAGACTTCTTTTTTTTATCCTAACGAATAATCACATATATATTTTTTTTAATTATAAAAATTTACAGCCTATTTTTAACTTTACGGCATAATCGCGTTGACACGCCGGTTCGCGTCAGATCACCGGAGTTAAGCAACGTTGAGCCGTGTTAGTACCAGATGGGTGACCATATGGGAAATTCTAGGCGCTGTATGCGCTCTCCGCGTATCTCGGCATTTGTTTCCAGTCGTCCTGTACAGACACTTCATTTGCCACTGGTATTTAACAATGTCGATTAAAGAGAGATGTGGTTGGATATTGCGCACCTCCTGCCACAAAATATATCACACACAGCCACCCCTTCGTGGGTATCCATAGTCTATCAAAGACTGAATGAGTCCTTTCTCTCTCTCTCTCTTTCTCTCTCTCTTTCTCTCTCTCTCTCTCTCTCTCTATATATATATATATATATATATATATATGTATATGATGTATACATGTCTAATATTTATATATCTATAAAAGTGGAAATGTCTGTGTGTATGTATGTGTGTGTGTGTGTACAGTTCCCTACCAAATAACTATGTCAATTTTTAGTCTACAGACTCGATAGTTGTGCATAATTGGTATTGATATTGGGGAGACTCTTTTTGATCGGTTTTCAGCCAGAAATTTCGCCGTCAGGGGGTCAAAGTCAAACGATTTTACCTTTAAAAATTTTACCAACATCCTCCGCCAATTTTAGGTCGAACTACTTGAAATTTAAAATTTAGGTTACTGAGATATGGATAAAACATTTTAATTTGATTTTAGCCCCTCAAAAAGATAAATGTTAAGGGGTCAAAATTGGGGTCAATTTTTAAAAAATGACTTCTGCGGTCTCTATGAAATTGCTCTGAGAGTTTTTGAACATTTGAAATCTTACATAAAGTGTATTCACACGTACGGCAAGTTATAAACAGTACATAGGGCCCGAGCAAAGCCGGGCTGAACTGCTAGTATATATATATATATATATATACATACGCGGTTCATAACTATATATATATATATATATATATATACATATATACGTGTGTATGTATATATATATATATATATATATATATATATATATATATATATATATATATATATATATATATTGGAGATGTCGTCCTTAAAATGGGACCAAACACCCCCTTGATGTTTTGGTAGAATAGAACGATTGACTCATCCAAGTTACCTATATCTAAAATTTCAAGTCTTTAGACCCAAAATTGGCGGAGGAGTTTGTTAGATGTTACCAACCACCAATAGCTATGGCTAGAGATACTTTACCTGAAAGCACTTCATTCAGAAGAGACGAATCCAACCATGGGAAATTTATTAACACCTCTGATTCATACACAAAAACACCATCATAGAAACTGGAAAAAGGGGGGTATGATTAAACAAAGGCTATGTGTTGTATTCTACGATGTTAAAATACAGGTATATGTATACATATGTATATGCGTTTATATATATTTATATGTATATATATATGTATATATGTATGTATATATGTATATATTTATATGTATATATATATATATATATATACATATATATATATGTTCATATGTATGTATATATATGTATATGTATTATCGGACAATTCCAATATTTTTTCCGATTCCGATATAATTACCGATTCCGATTATTTATGAATCTATGAATATTTATGATAAAGTTGTTATTCCCCCCCCCCGAGTTCCGTAAAAACACATTTTAAGTTTACATATATTTTTTTCAAACGTGAGAATGCACTTGTGGGAGTGATCTATAGATTTAAGTTTGACTGGTCGTTAAAAAGCAATAAATATTTGTCGTTTTATTATTACTTGTGTAGAGGATTCTGTTTTAAATAAAATCAAATAAAAAAAGGGATGGTTTAAGGAATCGTTTCGGCATCGGAAAATAGATACAATTTTGTTTCCGAGTCTGATACTGATTCCAATACCCCAGAAAATTCTGATTTTTTTTTCTGATTCTCGATTCTGATTCTGATTAATCGTCCTAACACTTATATGTATTTATTAAATTTAACAAATGTCATTTTCGCTTATGATGTACCAGAGCCAGCAGCGTTTGCAGCAGCAGCAGCAGCAGCAGCGGCAGCAATTTCATGGCACATATACAAATTATCGAGCCAGTGCGCGAAGTTGTAACGCTAATGTATGCGCTGGGCAGCACTAAGTTACCTTGCTTACGAGCTAAGTATTGGCTGTAATAATGCGGTGTCTGGTATGAAGTTTAAGAAAGACCAGATTACGGAGAAATGAAAGGATATGTAATTATTAGAAAAAATTCACTTCTCAACGAATTGAAAATGATATTTTTGGTGACTATTATGTTAGCTTGAGCAGAGAAATTTTAGAAACAAACCACGTGTTTTGTGTCAACGTACGCCATCCAACGATGTTGATGATATGAAAAGAAATTAATGATGTAGGAAACACGAGAAGGGAAATGAAAAATTGCAAATACGATAAAGCAATAAAAAATATATCATAAGAACAGAAAAGAAATAAAATAATTAAGAGAAAGCGGATATAAAAAGAAAGAGAACTGATAATCTATAAATGACATAGGAGAAAATGATAATCTCGCCTAGATAAAAAGAACAAACCACACATTTATAAAAACCGATTGTTTTAGCAAATAAAAGAGCTTTTTTCACCTTAGCCGGTCTAGGGTGCGGATGTTACAAAATGGATTGAGAGAGAGAGAGAGAGAGAGAGAGAGAGAGAGAGAGAGAGAGAGAGAGAGGTGAGTAAACGTGGAATGTAGACACGTTTACCAGAACCGAAGGTCAGTTGAGCAGATTACGTATGAGTGACGTGGTCAGGTTGGCTAGATCTGTGAGATTTGATTTGGACACAGAAGACAACGGACAGCTTCCCGTTGTCTCCTCCTCTCCATGGGGGGGGACGAACGCTGACGTGTGTAGAAGAAGAACCCACACAGGCTGATTTCACTTCCACCTCCTGCAGGACCTCTGGGGAAAGTGAAATAAAACAACTATAAAACTAATTCCTTGTCTTGGAGTGATTGAATCTTCATCCAAAAACAGGTATCAAGTCTCCCTCCAGGATGAGAAATTACCAGATGGTCCAACATCGAAGAAGCAGAGGTAGGTTCTGAAAATACATGTCACACACACGATTCCCTTTATGATAATCAAACACACAACCATTTATATTAGAGACAATCATACGCACACGGAATCCTTTTATGTTATACACCAAACGTAAATGGTGCCCCTCAATGATAACCCTCTGTTACACGGATTTACCCTGTCTTTTCTACCTCCTCCATGACCGACCAAGATCCAAGATTTACAGCACTCAATACTGTAAAGCAGGGTTTCCAAAACTTCAGGACGCCATGTGTGAATTTGACATTGCCGAGAAACTTCCTGCTTTGGAGGATTCTGGTTCAAACTACCTAAAGTAAATTCTACTTAAAAAGAAAAATGTTTCCATACGATTGAAGTCTCCTCTTCTTCATATATCTCTTTATACTGTCCAGGTCATCAGATGTAAGCCTGTTTTTCACATCCGCATTACATATTCACCATATTAATCTCATATCATTTTTCGCGATGCAAGGCATATCTTCAACTAACACAAGTTTTATTTCTATACATCAGGGTTTTCCTAAACTTCAGAACACCATGGAGCCCCTGTGTAGGGTAAAGTTTTTTTTTCAGGAAACACTAACAAGATAATTTCTAAAATGAATATGAAAAACATTCATTTCAAATTTTAACCTATACTTGTTCATTAGTTGTTCCTTACTTGTTCATTAGTTGTTCCTGTTTGTGATTTTACGATATTTTCGTTTTTACATCCACCCATTAAAAAGATTAACTATTTTAAGAAAAACAATGATTTTGATATTTAAATGAGACAAAATTAGTGAAGAGATCAAATTCTATACATTCAACTGACAAATATCTTCCCCTCACTTTTTTAAGATTGAATCTAGAACCTTCCTTTATAAGATTATTAAATAATAAAAATGTTTTAATTCAATGTGAAAAAGTTGCATTCCCAAACAAACAGGTCAACTAATTTGAAAAATAAAAGATAATCTCAAACCGTAATTACATTTTTTAAAGGTTGCTTCTTTCTCCTTTTTATCCCATAATATAATTATTCAGATGAAAGTAGATAAAGTAAATAGGACTTAAAATTAGAAAATTAAGATAACGTGTTCGGGAAATGACGTCATAACAGGAAGTCGACGTAGCAATAGTTTCTAAGAATTTTTTTTACTAGAAGAGTGTTCACAGTGACACTGGGTTAAACAAAGACCGCCTGAACGTGGTCGATTGGACAATCCGACAGAAACGTTGCACAAATAAAACTGAAGATGAGAACAATTTTTTTGGATAATTTTATATTCAACAGTTTCTTACTGAGAAATGTTATATAAATGTGAAAATGATTCAAACGAACAGAAAGAAAAATAATATAAACGAACAACTTCTCCAGATGTATAAAAATAATTACGTATGATTAAGAAAACCCATGTATATTGTTAATCAAAGTATAAAACATGTTTTTAAATTTAAATTGTTAATTCAAATTATACCTCATTTGACAAATATCAAACTATCTGATCCTGGTGATCTGTTAAACTTTACACAAGAAAGCTGAAGGAATATAAATACTAAAATAGGAAAAAAAGCATTAGATATCAAACAATATGTGCATTGCCTCAACTCCCCTTTGCATGTAATTCATGAGATGCAATGAAAAAAAGGTAGATGTTGATTTAGAAAGATTGACCTGTTTTCACGAGTGACTTTTGTCCTTCTAAGATCAACTTTTGAGTATTTAGTGAGTATAGATAAATAAAAATCTACTTGGGGGAGGGGGAAAAATCAAAGCACGCACACAAAATGTTTTGTTAGCCAATTAGTCATGCAAAAGATACCATAAAACATTGACAGATATAAAGCTGTTAAAACAAAAAATAGAGGAAAAGACAGTTGGAAATTGGACGATAGAAGGGAATATGTATATACATATATAAAACAAAGTTGTCTATCAGAGTTGATAGCGCAAAGAGGTCTGGTGAAGTCTAAAGAGGTAGGATATTGGTCCCCTACAAGCTATTGACATGCACAGACGGTAGTTATGTATCATATCTCTTTCCAGTAAAAGAGGTCAATAATGGAATTCTGCAGTCATTTAATGTTTCCATATAAAGAATTTGGCCATTTTTAAGAAAAGTTCTTGCGAAGCCCCTCAGCCTCACTCAGAAAGCTCTAGGGCTCCGCGAAGTCCGCTTTGGGGAACCCTGATGTATAGAGTCTGTTTTGCAAAGATCTGGTACATCGATGCATTGTCTTAACACAACAAAAAAAATTATCCTTTTCTTTTTCCAGTTCGTTGGAGACCCAGGTATCGAACAGTTTCGTCTGTATATTTCTGCTGATAGACTTGCTAAAATAAAGAAAACTTTCTACTTGTCGTTTCTAGTCTTGTTTATATTTTTAGCGCCCATACTTAAAAAAAACTGTTTAAACGTTGTCTTAAGGAGAATTGATTCCTATCGCCCTGGAAAATCTCATCAGTATGCCCTGTATTTAAGAATTCAGGTAATCAGTCATCTCCCGCTCAGTATAGGCCAATAAGTCTCCAGTGCATCATGAGTAAGTTGCTGGAATCTGTGTTAAATAGAGAAGTAATCAACCATCTCAGCAAAAATAACCTTCGTAGTGACATACAATATAGTTTCCGTTCTGCTAGATCTACAGCAGATGTGCTTACAGTTATATCTCAAAGGAGTAGTGAATATCTCGATAAAAGCTTCCTTTCTAGGGCTATTACTCTTGACATACCAAAGGCCTTTGATAGGGTATGGCATAAAGATCTACTTCACAAGATCCCCAGCTACGGTATAGGTGTAAATGTCTTCTCAATTATTAAATCATTTTCTCCGATAGGTTCATAAGAGTAGTGCTTGATGGCAGAAGTCAGAAGCTCACAGTATTAATGCTGGAGCCCCTCAGGGATTCATCCTGGGCCCAACTCTCTTCTTGATCTACGTTAATGATCTTCCACATCACATCCTTACATCATTCGTACATATTTTTGCTGATGACACTACCATCTATGGTAGTACATCTAAGACCGTAAACGACCAAGTTCTCTCCGATTCTCTCTCCTTGAATCTTGAGCACGTGGTACAATGGGGAAAGAGGTGTCTGGTTACTTTTAATGCATCTAAAACTATGCTTTTACCTTTACATCATCATTGCTCTGATCCCCATCTGGTATCAATTGAAATGAATGGCTCTCGTCTTGGAGAGGCCTCATGTTTTGACAAGCTTCTGGGCTTGACCTTTACTCCTGATCTGAAATGGAACACATACATTAAATCCGTTGACAAGGTTGCTGGAAAAATAGTGGGATCCTTCTATCGATCCAGTAGATATCTCACTGCTCATGCAATTCTCTATCTATATTAGAGCCAGGTACGTCCAAGGATGGAATACTGTTGCCACATCTGGGCAGGAGCTGCTAGAAAGGTCTTATCCTGCCTTGATAGAGTTCAAAATAGACTTTATAGCCTCGTAGGAAATGTCCTTTACCCTTCTTTGCAACCACAGAAGAGATGTTGCGAGCTTGTCTCTGCTTTGTTATACATTTACCAATTTGCTTGGATTGCCATTTATTACAAGTTATTACAAGGCAACGAAGCCTTACCAACTGGAAAATTATTAGTCTCGAAAAGTCCAACGGAAGAAACTGGTTGTGTTTTGGGAATTTCATTTTTTTTTTTTTTTTTTTTCATAAATTAAAATCATGCCATATCCATACAGTTAACGGGATAGCAGAGGATCCCACTAATTATTTAAATGTTTTATTTATACTTTTAAAGCAGAAAAAAACGCACATTGGTTATTTTTAAATTTCCACAAACACCCCTAAAATACCATCAACCTTATTTACCGACCTCTATAGCGACCACGCACAAAATAAAATTTCTATCAACGAAAGATATCTCTACTCGATAAAAAAAAAGAAATAGGCTTAAAACATTAAAAAAAATGCGTAGAAATATGGGGTGTCATAAAAGTAACTAACAATCAAACGGGAATACGACTTATAATATAATTAGGTGCTTTTGGGAAGGTTACAAGATAGAGTCTGGTCTGAGAGTGATGAAACTCTGATAACTAAAATGTTAGTATATCAAACATGTGTAGTGCTATAAGGCGATCAGCCGGCCACTGGTGTGTGACCGACCCACGTGTTACTCAAAATGCCTTAGAAATGTTCCCATGGTGATGTGAAGATGTGTTGCTCCTTCATTCTATCAAGATGTCTTCACTCTGGTGGCATTCTGGTTGGAACCTTCCTTGTCCTCAGGGCCGTCTCATTCGACTTAAGACATTTATGGCAGTCACAAAAACACACAACACGGGTCGCAATATATATGAGAAATATAATTAACTGTTCATTTTATAAAATGTTTACAATATATATATATATATATATATATATATATATATATATATATATATATATTTAAAGGAGACTAGAACAATAGTCTAAAGAGCTAAGTGTATTTTAATGTAACAGTGAAATTACTAGTTTAATTAAAATACAGGAAATAGAAAGTGCTCGTTGTAATTTAGATATATAATAAGCTCGATAGTTAAATTTCCTAGAGCTAATTCAATATTAAGTAATTTTTAAATTATAAATCATATTACTTAATATATATATATATACATATATATATATATATATATATATATATATATATATATATATATATATAACATTGTACAGGAGTTCAGAAAAAAACATTGGTACCGTCGGTTTCAAGCCCAACATAAAGGGAACCAGTTAATGGTAACACGTAAATGATGCTCGGCTCTCGTCACCCATGTTGTTTCTCTCCAGTGTGCTATTCGTATACATCTTATGAGAAGACTGACTGATTTTATGATTTAGATGAACACCTACAACAGAGATTGAAACACATACTATTAAAGCCTGATTGTCACAGCTGTTGAATTTCAAAATTGAAATCTTTAGATCAGGACAGTTTAGTAAAAGGATATGCAATAAAATTCTGTTTTAAAATCCGAATGTTTAACGTATAGAATCGGTTTAAGATTGGCAGGGAGTCTTGGAAGGGTGAGGAAGAAGGATAAATGAGTAAGGAAATAAAAAGACCAGAGTTGTTTGGCTAAATAAAGTATTTCACGATTGAGGACCGGCATGTGCCTATAAAGAAAATAAGGACACCAGAGTTGATTGGCCAAATAAAGAATTTCATGGAGAAGGACCGTTGTTTGTCTATAGAGACAATAGGTGCACAGTTTGACGAGAACTGTGCAAACAATTATTCACGAAAAATGAAGAAGATGAAACTTTATCCTTATATCTTTATGCTTATTTACCAATATCGGCTTCAAAACAGTCTCTCACCCTTCCTATACTTCAGACCTTGCTGCGTTTAAATATTGCTGAAGATGTCGTTATGAGACAATTAAGAAGAAGAGGGTCGCTGATAGGCTCATACAAGAAGACTTTAAAGGGGCCTGCAAAATTTTGTTGAAATAGTAAAACAAGTGCATTGCAGCCGGAGGTGATTACTTTGAAAGAGCCTAGTGGTTCATGTCTGTACTATCAAGGAAATTGATCACACGAAAAATGTCTGGAACTTAAAGAAGATACCTGCTATATACGTTACATTTAAAGTATATATATATATATATATATATATATATATATATATATATATATATATATATATATATGTGTGTGTGTGTGTGTGTGTGTGTGTGTGTGTGTGTGTGTGTGCTTCTATTAAAAGGGGGGGGGGGGGCAAACCAAATAATTTTTCTAGATCTGACAATGAAAAGAAACATGCATGTCGCGATTTAAGCAAGAGAAAATTGATTTATCGAAGTAATTTCAGGATTAATTAAGTTCAATTTTAAATCTCTCCGTCTAATATAAAGTCTGCAATATTTCAAGACATATTTTACGTAATATATATATATATATATATATATATATATATATATATATATATATATAATATGTATCTTATATCTGCGTTCTGCATAATGGTGTTATCTATATTTTTCTCTCTCTCTCTCGATTTCTTTCTCTCTCTCTCTCTCTCTCTCAATATATATATATATATATATATATATATATATATATATATAAATAATAGCAAATAGTTAATAAAACATGTTAAAAAAAACTTTGAAAAAGAGTTAAAAACATATTTAATCTGAAAAGGAATCACTTAATAAGTGGATAGTCCTTAATCCGCGGAGTTTCGAAGAAATGCTTTCCCTCTCATCAGAGGGTAGGAATTAGCAAAATGCGGGATCGGATTTTGCATACAAAAGTATTTGATGAAACTGCAAGCAAGTCAAAGATCTTACTTGATAACAAAAAGTGAAGCAGAGGGAATATGGTGAAGAAAAAGGTGATTTCACTTGAATGGATAGTCAGGTGAAAGAAAAGGTGTCCAATAGCGGTAAAATCCAAAAACGTGAATCCAACAAAGTTAATTTAATTTTCCATTCGCACAAGTAAAAGCTAAGGAAATCGCGTAATTGGAAGCTGGTTCAAAATAATCCAAAAGGCCGAAATCCGTGGAATAATTCACAAATATATACAAGGAAAAGGGGAAAAAATTCCAATAACAATAAAAGAAAAATAAGATATGCTTTTAACACGGCTGCCAAGAACAAAGTGTAATTTAAAAACATAAGTAAAGAAGAAGATATATATATATATATATTTAATTTTCTTTCTCTTTTATATATATATATATATATATATATATATATATATATATATATATATATATAGTGAAATGACAAAAGTTTATATTCCAAATTCATGCTGTTGACTATCTTATAATTTATTCCTTTAATTCAGTTGACATTTACAATTCTTGGCAGTATCTGTTTCGTAGCGCAGCTTCAATCACCTAATCAATTAGTGACTCTATTTTGCCCTTAACTCATCAGAAGAAATAGCAACAATCAATCCGTCAAAAATAGTGTCTATTCTGAAAGCCGTTCTTAGCATGGTGAGACATTACATTACATACGTTTTTTTTTTTGTTTTTATAAGAGGACGTAAAACTACAAAAATTATTTAATACTAGCGACTACGCCACTTCGGCGCACACAACGCCGAGTCAAACACAAAATCGAGTACACTCAACATCAAGTACACTCAACATCGTCTTACCATCAACGCTTACCTTCTGAACTCGTAGTATGTGAAATTCCCATATTCACAAAACAAAATCACAGAAAAAACAAAAATACCCTAAGGGTAAGGATAATGAGTAAACGTTGGATAAAATGATGGTTAAAATTATTACGAACTTGCCAGGATTCGAACCTGAAATCTTCTGATCCGTAGTCAGGCGCGTTTATTCATTGCCCCATAACTCCTGTTCGCATGCCGAAAGATGTTACCGGGTCTGTATACAGCCAATGCTTAATTCCGTTGACATGGGCAGATAACTTTTTCGACAATTGCACGAAACGACCTTATTTCGTGCTTTTTGTGTGACTCGACGTTAAAAAGAATTTTTCAATTCGGTGCATCCGTTCGAAAGTTTTATGGGCGTATATACAATATAAACACATAAATTAATAAATAAATATTTTGAATTTTATTGATAATATAGATTATTAATGGAATATTTGAAAAGAAGAGGAAGACTTGAACAACAAATGGGAACAGCTAGGACTGCTACTAGTGATTTCGATCCCTCTAAACAGTCATATAGAGTGAGAATCCCTAACTTCTAAAACTTCTGCTTATACTTTCCATTATTAGTTTAATGGACGTGTTTTCGTAATTTTATTAAGTCATATTCCCTTAACTGTCTCTTTAGACCGAAAAAGAACCAGAAATAATCGCCAGTAGGAGCCACATTATTTTATTTCAGCCACCGCCGTCAGTGGCCGCAATTGTTCCAGAGAGGGCAGTGGTCACCAACGACAACAGTAGTTTATTTTTTTTATGAGTGAGGGGATTGGTACGCTTCAAGCGGGCAACGCCGGTTTAAAGGTCCTGCTAGTATATATATATATATATATATATATATATATATATATATATATATATACTAATTCCCTTCTTTCCTCATTCGTTTCTTAGTTTTTAATTTATCATTCTGACGTTTCCTCTTAGAGGGTCAGACGATAAGGCCTTAAGGAAATGTTAATAATTTCACCTGCCCGTTTTTTTTTTGTTTTTTTTTTGTATTTAAATTAAATTATGTTTCCTCTGAAATTACTCCTTCCATTTTGCTGTACCAAAAATTTACTTATATATATATATATATATATATATATATATATATATATATATATATATATATATATATTATTACCGTTTTATTTGTTTTAGAAGACTTCTGTTCAAGTCTGGCGAAGATGCTGGATGGTTAATCCGATCCTGTAACAGAAACACGTGTAACTATAACAGATAAAACGGTAATAAAAAATATATATATTTGCTCTGCAATACTATTGAGCACCTTCTTCAGATTTTTACTAATTACTAGTTTCTCTCTCTCTCTCTCTCTCTCTCTATATATATATATATATATATACATATATATACATATATATATATATATATATATATATATTGAATAAGTGACTAAAGTCTCTATTCCAAATTTTATGACGTTGGCCATTACAATTAATTCCTGTAATTCCGTTAACACAATTCTTGATAGTATCTGTGTCTTGCACAAAACCATTCACTTAATTAATATATCAATCAGCGACTTTAAATGTCAATTGAATTAAAGGAATAAATTGTAAGATGGTTAACATCATGACATGTGGGATACAGACTTTTCTCATTTATTCATTATATGCTAATATGTAATTACATTGAGTTTCTTAACTAAGGATTGGTGTATATAAAAAGGAAATATAAGTGAATAAAAAATATTTCCACAAAAATAAATGCACACACACACACACACACATATATATATATATATATATATATATATATATATATATATATATATATATATATATATATATATATAAAAGCAAATATTATTAAATGCAACGGAGACACTTTGTCTTTATGATTCGTTTTTTTTTTCGATTTTCTGTATACGCTTTTTTATATCAAAATCACAAATATTAATAAAACTTCCATAATTGTTGCTTTCACGAGCGCTTTCGATTCATCAACGAATAATCATAGGCAATGAAGTAAAAGTCGGAAGGAGCGAAAATGAGAATTAAAAGTAAAATCTAAAACATACAGTAAACGGCGTTAGGTGATGATAAGTTAAAAGATATAGAGTCGATGAAAAGTCCATTAACAATATAGTTCGATTAAAAATATAGTTCGATTATAAATATAGATCGATTCAAAATTTGAGTATAAAAATCAGCAAGTTCGCGAACACCGTTAACCAAGTCCGTCCAATACGAACTACGCAAGACATTTTAGAACGTTACTGTTTTCTCGAATGCGATATCGTTTATAGTCGGTTGAATTGTTCTATATGACACTTCAAGAATTTTTAATTTTTTTAATATTATTCTCACGTTATATAATTTTATTGTTGTCAACGAGGACTTTTCTAAGATTGATTGGGGGGGGGTCAGTTATGTTCTTTATCAAATGTTAATCTATATATATAAAAATGTAAATGTTGGTTCGTTCTAAACGAATAAACCCCTATTTCTACGTTACCAATTTATTTGAAATTTTCAGACAACCCATCTTTAGAGTCTAGGTATGTTTTTTTATGTTATTGAAATAAATTTACCTCGCGAATTATTAAAATATTAAATAAAATAAATATATTTTTTAACCGTTACTGCGAATCTGTTCTGTTGTAAAACTGAACTTCCGGTTCGATTCATTTCACAGCCACGAATTGACGAAAGATTTCATTTTTTGTTAACTCGATAAGTTAAAAAAAAAACAAAAAAAACTTACTCATGCAGAGAGTGATCCGTGCTGAAATAATAATGTTATTATTTAAAAAGCCATTCTTAACATGGGGAAGAGAGGGTGTTTTGTACCTATTCTGTACTTTAACCTTACAATTGAATAAAAACATATCATAAAACTTTAATTAAACATGGAAAACGATTTTAAAAAAATAGCGTGGATCACTCTCTGCATTAGCACACACACACACACACACACAGACACACACACACACACACACACACACACACACACACACACAAATAATAATAATCCCATATTTTAAAAATTTAAATTCATTTATGTACTTACCAATTTTTTAAATTTTATTTATGTTAAGGAACGTTTTAATTGTTTAGTTTATTTTCACGGCATTGTTTACATAAAAAAGTTTGTTTTAACTTTTTCTAAACTGTTTCATTTTTACGACATGCATAAACGTATTATAAACACCCTACCCCCCCATGTTAAAAAAAACAAAAAAAACGCCCTTCCATAAACCTCGAAAGCTGTTCTTAACATGGGGAAGTTAGGGTGTTTATAATATGCTGGGACGAGTCGTAAAATTAACGAAGTTGCTATCTATTATTTATTGCAAAAATTGCTTGAAATTTATTTATTTGGCAAAAAATTACATTTTGGTACTCTTTGGGCGTTGAGTTCCATGGCGACCAGTAGAAAAAAATAATAGTCGCTCCCTTAGTCTTCCACCTCACCCCGCACGTAACATATTTTATTTACTGACGTTGCCGTCACTAAACGATTTTTTGTCACATTTACACACATTTATTTATTTATTTATTTTGAAAAAAGTTTTACTTTTTATGAATATTAAAAGAAAAATGGGTACTCATGCAGAGAGTGATCCATGCTGAAATAATAACGTTATTATTTAAAAAGCCATTCTTAACATGGGGAGGGGAGGGTGTTTTGTACCTATTCTGTACTTTAACCTTGCAATTGATTAAAAAAAACACGATTTAAAAAATAGCGCGGGTCACTCTCTGCATTAGCACCAAAAAATGTTACTAAACATTTATTAATAATTTATCACTTTTACAAACATTTGATTTTAAATTTCTTTTTAAATGACGACTTTTATCGACGTTTTTTTTTTAAATATCCCCCCCATGGTGTTTATTCCGAAATCATGGAGAGGTTGGTGGTGTTTATTCTGAAAGCCGTTCTTAACATTTGTGGAGGTGGACCTAATGTAAAAAATAAATAAATAAATAAATTTAAAAAAAAAACTAAATCATTTACTGATAACTTCTCACTTTTACAAATATTTTTTTTAATTTACATGCGCGGATGAACAAATTGTTGAATAGTGCGGAAACAAAACATTTAGGTCCACCGCCACAATGTTCTTTTTTAAATGACGACTTTTATTGATTAATAAATTTACTTCTCCGCAACTTTTATTGATAAATAAATCTACTTCTCTGCCACGGGCACTGAACCCCTCCTTTATTTTTTTTAATAGTATTTTCGGGTGGGTATGCTGACAACAAATATCAGTTAAATTTTGAAAAATAGCCCCCCCTCCAAAATTGGTGTTTATTCCGGAAGCTGTTCTTAAGATGAGGAGGTTGGGGGGTGATTATAAGGTGGACCTAATCTAAAAAAAAAAACAAGTTGTTTATGCGCACATAAGCAACTATTTTTTATTAACTTTTTTTTTTACTTTTTTATTTAAAAATTAGTAAATTTCAATGAATAGAATAATAAATAATTTATCATTAATATGTGTTTTTGGTTTTGTGTTGAATGAAACTTTTTTTTTTCATTAAAACAATAATGAACCAATTTAAATCTTCCGGCATGCGTTTAAGGGTTACGAAATTATCAATAAATCGTTTAGTTACTAAGCCAACGTCAATAAATAAAAAAAATGTTACGTGCGCATGCATTAGCCTTGACGGGGGGGGGGGGTTAAGGGAGCGACCATTAAATAATTATGCTGGTCGCCATGGAACTCAACGTCCAAGGAGTACCTAAAGTGGCACTTATGCACTTATGTTACCGTGCTATTTTTAAAAATAGTATTTTCCTGTTAAATTCAAATTTTTACAATATGTTTTTCTTTTATTAATTTGTTAAGTGAAAGTACAGATAACCCGGTCGGGTTCTAATGCGAGGAAAATCTAGCCCCCCCCCCCAAAAAAAAAGGGGTACTCTGGATAATAAAAAAACATTAA
>NC_136525.1:49725409-49765409 GCF_053919585.1 Euprymna scolopes
TCAGCACGGCTTTGCTCGGGGCCTATATACTGTTCATAACTTTATGTGCATATATATATATATATATATATATATATATATATATATATATATATATAAATGGGCTGAATAGTTTGCTAGAGACCGCAAAAGTAACATCTTTTTAACCTTGACCTCTTGGGAGCCACATTTTCAGCTAAAAAACGATTAAAAAGTTTGTCCTATATCTTAATACACTTTATGTAAAATTTCGAATATTTAGTCCCAAAATTGGCTGAGTATTTTTTTTAACTTGACCCTATATTTGACCCCTTAGAATTTATTGTTTGTAACTGCAATCAAATTAAAAATTTTGATCGATGTCCAAGTAGCCTACATCTAAAATTCCAAGTGTTTAGACCCCAAATTGGCTGAGGAGTTTGGTAAAGTTTTCAAATGACAAATCGTTGAACTTTGACCCCTTGACAGCCAAATTGCTGGCCAAGAATCAGTTAAAAAACTTTCCCAAATCTAATCCATTATGCCAAATCTCGAGTCTGTAGACTGAAATTTGACAGAGTAAATTTGTGGGGTAACATACACACACACACACACAATTTCACTTTTATATATAGATTAATACAATAAATAGTTGTGATTTCATAAGTTTTTAAAAATATATTTATAATCCAATATATGTCATCAGCTAGAATCGAAACCAAAACATAATCTTTCCAGCGTTATTTGTTATCATCTGGGCTTAGTCGATATGCATATCACAACTTTAAAATTAACGTAGTTAAACGTGTGCGTGTATATTTGTGCACGCGTAGAAGATTTACTTTTAGTCGAGTTATGTTTGGCAAGTTCTAATAGTTAGATTTTCACCACTTAGCAGCTATTTTTACGGGCTGAAAACAAAATCGAATTTCAACATGTCCGAATCGTCTATATATCAAGTTTCAAATTTGTGTATTAAACATTGACAAAGTGGTTTGATGTCGACCCTTCCGTACACAGATATCCAGGGTCACTTTTATATAAAGAGATATATTGCTCTTTCCTTTTTTTTCGTTCGCATTTTCTGCCTTCCATTTCTCCTCTATACGGCATTTTCTCTCCCCATATTTCCTTTCTCTCCTTCCGTCTCTCATATTATCAGTCTCTCTCTCTCTCTCTCTCTCTCTCTCTCTCTCTATCTATCTATCTATCTATCTTTATCTGTGGCTAGCATTTAAGCCCGACGTTGCCCGGGTATTTGGAGGTGAATGTTGAGCAAAAAAAAAAGCGGTAATTTTTTAAACCTTTGAACCCTATTACGATCCCTTAACATTTATTGTTTTGGGCTGAAATCATACCATTAAGTTAGATCCATGGCCAAGGAACTTGTATCTAAAATTTAAAGTGTTTGGACTCAAAATTGGCAGAGGAGTTTGGTAGAGTTCTCTAAGGTCAAATCGTTGAACTCTGACCCCTTAACAGTAAAAATTTCTGACCGAGAAAGGATTACAAAGATGTTCCCAAATCTCAATACCCTGTATATAAAATTTCGAGTCTGCAGACTCACAATTGACAAAGTTATTGCGTAGGGAGATGTACACACACACACACACACACACACACACACACACACACACACACATACTGGCAGACAGACATGTTTACTTTTATAGATATATAGATTTGAACCGTTAGATAGTGCTTTCTTTTCTCACCTACGCATTCTCCTATTTTTTTAAATATATTTTTGTTACGCAGTGCCCTCTCTTTTTCTTTCTTTCTTTAACACGAATATTCCACGTTCGCATTAAACGAACACTCTGTTATTCGCAAAGTACGACGTAAACCGAGAAGCAACTTAACAGCCAAACTCATCTCTTTTCTTTTTATAACCTTTCTGACGCCGTACTTCCACCCCGCCCCTTATAAGTAATTTTTACATTGACCTCAGTAAAACGAAATAACATTGATCCTGACCACATTCAAAATCAAAGTAAACACAGACTCGTCAAAGAGATATTGTATTCCAACGAACAAATGAAAATACTAAAGGCAACAAACAGTGTTCTTTGATAAGGGTGTTTCTCAACAGCGAAAGTCTCAGCTAAAAAAAAAAAATGATTTTATCATTTAATAAAAAAAAAATATCTTTATTCGTTTTCTGGTTTTCAAATAATTTTAATTTACTTAAGAAAAGTTTTCTAAGATATGACAACAGGCCTCCTATTAAAAATTCCAGCCAACCAGCGTAATATGCATACTCAGATTAGCTGCCGTCGCCACTCTGAAATCGACGAACTCATCTATTAACTATGCTAACACAACGGCATCGACTTCATTAACGTTCAACAAGCACCAGTGGATGTTTATCGGTTCAATTTTTTCCTGTACGGATCTCTGCTTCTGACGCACGTTCATGACTTACACATGTTTTATATATATATGTGGATGACTATATATATATATATATATATATATATATATATATATATATATATATATATATATATATATATATATAAGTAAGGCAGATTAATCTTAAAAATTGAAATAAAAGGTCTGGATTTAAAATTTATAAGAAAATTAATATATATATATATATATATATATATATATATATATATATATATTAATTTTCTTATAAATTTTAAATCCAGACCTTTTATTTCAATTTTTCAGATTAATCTGCCTTACTTTTAATGCTAGGTTTATTTATGGTGTCTTTTAAATTCAATAAAAACCCTTCAAAATTTGCTGATGAGGAGACCTTGCTTATCAAAAAACTATATATAATTATTGTACATAACTTGATGTATACCACAATAAAAAGCATTGTTTTCCGAAACGATCGTACAGATAATTGATTTTGTTGTTGTTCCTTCTTATGAAACGGATATTTAATTTAATTAAAATTTGATTTTTAAATTTTAAATTATCAATCACATTACTTAATATATATATATATATATATATATATATATATATATATATATATATATATATATATATATATATATTATACACAATTCAGGCAATAAGGATGAAAACTTTACCAGACAAAAGAAAGTGTAAACTTCAATCTAACATAAACATAAACATTTATATGGTAATCCTAACCAGATAAAAAAAAGCTCAATAAAAACACAATAATAAGTAGAGCTAATCATAAGGAAAAGCGATCAAAACTGTAATTAAAATTTACAAGGAAATTTATTGTTCGAAAAAATGTCATTAAGAGAAAAGAAAAATATTAGCAAATGAACTTCTGCATTTATGACCTGAAGGTTTCCGCTCTCTTTTGCAAATACTGACGGTGTAAGACTCTAAGAAAACAACTCCAATCTCTGGTCCCCCCTCGCCAATCTTTCACGAAAAACACCCGTCTAGCTGAATCCACTGTGAAAAATTTCCCCCACTCTATACCTGTGCCTAAATCAAAACGTGGATTCCATGAACAAAGCTTCTTTCTTAGAACTGCACGCCTGCGGAACTCTGTTCCGTCTGCCTGCTTCCCTCCGGACTACAACTTGGATATCTTCAAGTCCAATGTTAACAAATTCCTAATGAACCGCCCCCTTAAGTAAACACTTCAGCAAATCTCCTCACTAACTTAATGTACTTGCAATAACCCTTATCCCTGAGTGGCTTCCGGGCCTTGATAAGTGGTGATCACTGTGTAAAAAAAACAACAAAACTCCGCCAGAAGATAAAACACGTTAATGAATTCCTGCCAAAAGGGCATTCAGAATAATGGTGACTATGCAGAATCAGGTTTTCTCATTCCTAAAGACACAAACATAAAAAATGAAGAAAAAAAAAACGAAAAATAAAAATAAATAAAAACACTAGAAACGACAGTCTTCTTTGATAAGGATGTGTTTCAACACGGAAAGTCTCAGAAAAAAAAATCATTTAATCATTTAAAAAAAATATTCCTGGCCTTTTTTGATTTTTATAATAAGTTTAATTTACCTACAAAATGTCTTCTAAAATGTGACAACAATCCTCCGATGTAAAATTCGCGCCAACCAGCGTAATGTGCACATCAATTCAGAGTGACTGTTGTCGTCAATGAAAACAGACGTTTTTCTTCACTCCACCTAGATTTAAACCTTAAAGACTATCTATAACGAAGAAAAAAAAAATGAAAAGAAAAACATTAAAAGCAAGAGTCTTTATATATATATATATATATATATATATATATATATATATATATATATATATATATATATATATATATATAAGGGCGTGTTTCGACACCAAAAGCCTCAGAAAAAAATCATTTTGCCATTTTCTACAAAAAAAAAAAATATTTGGCATTTTCTGGTTTTTAAATAATTGTAATCTACCTGCAAAATAAATTCTATTTGTAATTGTCTGTATTTTTGAGATGAGGTGTTTTCATTGATTGAGATTGTCGGACTGACTTCCTCATCTTGGTTGTTATTGTCACAACGTTTCGGCCTTTTTGCCCTCCGGCCTTCGTCAGGCATTTTGTATCGAACTGGGGAACCGTTTGTTAGGAGTCTCGAACCCAATCCTTTATTATTATTACGGGGGTCCTAGTGACATATGGCCGAGCGGTCCTAGACGTTGTATCAAAGTTTACAGTTACCCAAAAGGTGCTGAGTTCAATCCTGAACGAAGGCAGCAAAAAAAAAAAAAAAAAATGTAACATTCAAAAACAGAGAATCAGCAACTATGTCCCAAAGCCTAGCTGGAGTCCGAACACGGTACCCCCGTAATAATAATAAAGGGTTGGGTTCGAGACTCCTAATAAACGGTCCCCCAGTTCGATACAAAACACCTGACGAAGGCCGGAGGGCAAAACGGCCGAAACGTTGTGACAATAACAACCAAGATGAGGAAGTCAGTCCGACAATCTCAACTCCTATTTGTATTCAATATTTCAATATACTTGGACTTTGTAAGAAACCAATATAACGCACATTCTTTTTATTTTTTTTTGAAAGTGTTTCCGTATGAAGATGCGAAAGATTTGTGCGAAGCTTGTCTCAAGGGTGCTAAGAAAAGATCAGAAAGAGTAGCGTTGTCAGGAAAACCTTAGATACTGTCGTTATGAGAAAAATTGAGATGAAAGAGTCTGTGACAATGATTATTCACACGCTCTCCCAAGAGGATATCCATGTGACCTTCCAGAAGTTGTGGAATGGTACAACAAATGCATTGCAACCGGAGGAGATTACTTCGAAGGCGACTAGAGTTTCATGTGTTTATTGTCAATAAAAGTACGCGTACGATAAAGTCTGGAAACGTATTGCAGACACCTTATATATATATATATATATATATATATATATATATATATATATATATATATATATATACAGGCATACATACATATATATATATATATATATATATATATATATATATATATATATATGTAGAAATAAAAATTACAAATAGGTTTACCAAGGTAATCAAAATGGTAAACGTGAAATATATTATAAATATTAAAGAGTTAATATTTACAAGTAAAGCAATCTCAACCAGATGTAAAAGCTCAATAAAACCGAAAAGGAAATAGAGCTTATAATATGAACGAATGATTAATAAAACATGTTAAAAGACATCTTGAAAAAGAGTTAAAAACATATTTAATTTTAAAAAAGGAAGCACAAGATAAGTGGATAGTCCTTAATCCGCGAAGTTTCGAAGAAATACTCTCCTTTTCATCATATATATATATGTATGTATATATATATATATATATATATATATATATATATATGCAATATATATATATATATGCAATAAAATTCTGTTTAAATGTTTGAAAAATGCCACAGAAACGTATGGAAAGCTTCACACAGTTTTTTGACTATGTTCCATGAATCGAGCTTCAGTTTTTGAGTGGCATAAGAGATTCAAGGAAGGCAGGGCTCTGTTATGATGAGAGGTGCGGAAAGAGCAAGGAAATAAGAATACCGGAGTTGTGGGACGATACAACAAACGCATTGCAGCCGGAGGAGATTACTTCGAAGGGAAGTGGATTTTAATGTGTTTACTATCAATAAAAATGCCCGTACGAAAAAAGGCATGGAAACTTATTCGGGCTTTTATTTCTTTTTCTTTCCGTCCAATATCATGCCAAATTTCATAAAGATTAGTTGAGGGTATATGGGTGGATGGGCATAATCTGATTCTAATTCACAAAGAAGTTGGTCGGTCCCTGACGGCTGCCATCCCTAGATGTTGGGTGAGTTTATGAAGAGCCGCAACAAATATGACCTTAACCTTTCACCTTGACCTTGAAAAATGGTGTGTACCATCTCTAGGTCCGAGACCATCATCATGTCAGGTTTGGCCATAGTCGGTCCAGTGATGTGAACTGGAGAAGAGTTATACACACGGACACACACGGACGGGGTCCACTTCATGTATATATATATATATATATATATATATATATATATATATATATATATATATATATATATATATATATAATAATTTATAAAATATATATATATATATATATATAGTAATTTATAAAATATATATGGTGATTAAGCTTAAGCCTGACGAATCCTATAGTTGGATGAAACGCAGAATATTCAGTGTAGCTTAATCGCCATATATATTTTATAAATTACTAACTAGTTCTACCTACGTATTGAGCACTTTTGAAGTAAATACTTAAAGTTTACACATAAATCTATACTTTCATATATTAAATTATGCGAATAAATGAAGTAGTTATATATATATATATATATATATATATATATATATATATATATATATATATATATAATTAATTATAATAATTAATTGTCCTCTCCCCGCTTATGACTCCCACCCAGGTTACATTCTAACTTTATAAACGAAATAAGAAAATGTTTTAGTTTGAAATATCAGTTCTCGACGGTAATTCTTGGCCTGAAGACGTAGTCCGCCAACGCGGGTGATTAGGGAAACATGTATCCACATATGTAGCCATGAATAAATTTAATATACCTGCTTTGTTCACTAATTGAGCACTCTTTGGTAGACACATGTTGTTTCATTGGATGTACTTCTAGGAAACTAAACTCTACTGGCTATATATATATATATATATATATATATATATATATATATATATATATATACAATGATTTTTGCCTGACGAGATCTTGATATGGGCATCTAAAACGATCCTGCTTATCGTGTTTGAAACCGACGATACCAATGACTTGTCTCATCTAAAAACGTTCGCTAAACAAAAAAATATATAAACACGCTCTTATTTTCGGATTGTCCTTGCAATTGAGCACTCTGCTGGATTTCTTTAAAAAAAAAAATATATATATATATATATATATATATATATATATATATATATATACAGTGACGATGCAACCGTTCAGTCTCACGAAACAATGGACAATCCTGTAAAGATATATGCGCGTGTCATTGTGAGGCAAGTGTTGCACACTCACTAACAACATCTTTCCTGGATCTGCACTGTTTGGGTCCAGTAGCAAAAAACAGATCAAGATTGCCTGAAATATATATATATATATATATATATATATATATATATATATATATAGAGAGAGAGAGAGAGAGAGAGAGAGAGAGAGACAAACAGACAGACAGACATACACACAAAGACAGACAGACTGACAGAGAAAGAGAGAGAGGGGGACAGAGATAGACAGATATATAGATAGATAGATAGATAGATATTAGTGACTTTACAAGGTTATAGGTGAGACAAACACTCAAAAACCCTCGAGTAAAATTTATCTAAAAACAGCTAAACTGAAGCTGGCCAGCCAGGACACCATATATTCAATGTAGGCAAATCTGGGCACATTTTATTGGTTATAAATAATAGGTTTATTTTTAACAATTACCATTAACTTAAAACAGTACATTAATTAGCCTACACATTTTCCTGTAGTTTCGTCCCATAGAACCAAAGATATGAGAATTTCAATATATGAGAATATATACATATATATATATACATACATATATATATATATATATATATATATATATATATATATATATATGCCACCTTTTTGGAAATGTTATAAGTTCCACATCTCAGAGACCATTGTATCAGAATTTAACAAATGAAGGCTTGTTGGAAAGGTAATGCCCTGATATGTGACGCTTGCCCTTAAGGTTGCACCTTAAGGGAATCATCTATCATAAAGCGATTATATTGTCGGTTTATTTAGGTGTTTTAATTCAATTTTCACTCCAAACAGGGCACAGTGCCAGTTTGACGTAGGGAGCTACTATTGGAGACATAAGTTGCAGGGGTATTATGAAGGGAGATGAGTGGCAAGATGTCTGTTCACATTACACTTGAACTTCTGCATGTCATTACAATTGGAAAAGGATAATCCTGGAAGGGAGTTCGAAAGTCTAGCAGTACTAGACAGGAGTAAAAGGCCTTCTTACACCTAGGGATCTCTACAGTAAAGGGGTGGGATTTAGTTGCTTGTTGGGTTTGTCGGAGGTATTCAAGATGAGAGGGGTGCAAGTGCTTGTAGTTCGTCGGAGCATTGTAGGTTCAAATGCCGCACGCAAATATCTTAATGTATTTTTTTTCGTACATGGAAAGAAGTTTATATAAAATAAGTTTATATAAGAAACAACAGGTTCTCTACAGTGCAATGTAGAATAACATATATTTTGTACTAAGTTACTGCATGGAGGCATATGAAGCTTCCTCCCGGGCGATTTCACGGATTTCGATGACAATAAAAATATAGGAGTGTGAAATATTCGTTGATCAGCGTTCAATCCCGGGCAGCGTCGGGTGTAGGTACTAGTATATATATATATATATATATATATATATATATATATATATATGTATATATATAAATACTTAATTTACTCACATAAAATTGATATACGAAAGTATAGATTTATGCGTAAGCTTTAAGTATTTACTTCAAAAGTGCTCAATACGTAGGTAGAGCTAGTTATTAATTTATAAAATATATATGGCGATTAAGCTACACTGAATATTCGGGGTTTCATCCACTCTAGGACTCTTCAGGCTTAGGCGCATAAGCCTGAAGTGTCCTAGAGTCGATGAAACGCGGAATATTCAGTGTAATCGCCATATATATTTTAGAACTTACTATATAATATATATATATATGTGTGTGTGTGTATATATGTATATATATGCATATATATGTATATATATATATATATATATATATATATATATATATATATATATATATGTATAAGCCCGAGGAGTCCTAGAGTGGATGAAACGCCGAATATTCAGTGTAGCTTAATCGCCATATATATTTTATAAATTACTACAATATATATATATATATATATATATATATATATATATATATATATATATATATATATATATATATATATATACATGGTGTCCGTAAAGTTACTATACAGTCTTACAAGTTACTATACAGACACCCTGTAATATATTAACAGTACAGTAAGATATTGTATTAAAATATTTATTTATAACAAAAAAATAAAAAGAAATAACACCTTTATGTTTATAAAAATCTCAGAAAATACACGTGTTACATCCGAAAAGACTGTAACAATCAAGGCAAACAATTTCTATGACAAATATTCAAATTGGAGGCCTTCGCTTCAAAATAAATTTGCGCTCTTCCAAAGTTAGCTTGCGTGGCATGCTTGATTAAATAAACCTGTAAAACAAAATAAATATTAACTATTAATACAAATATAATACAATAAAACGATAAGACTGTATATACACCCTATATATATATATATATATATATATATATATATATATATATATATATATATATATATATATATATATATATATATATATATATATATATATATATTGTATAATATATACAGGAATTTACATTTATATCGGTAGTCGGTACCGACGGTTTCAAGCCCGGCAGTTGAGGACTGCTCTTAATGTCCGCCTCAGGCTCTCTTCAGTAGACTCTCATCTCTTGAAGAGAGCCTGAGGCGGACATTAAGAGCAGTCCTCAACTGCCGGGCTTGAAACCGTCGGTACCGACTACCGATATAAATGTAAATTCCTGTATATATTATACAAAAAAAAATATATTGCTCTTATTTCGAGAAAAGTTTTTTTTCCCTAATAATAGAGCACTGTATGGGATTTCTTTTTCTACAAAAAAGTGCAAGTATATCTATATAATACTAAAAGTCTATGGATCTTGTATATTTGCAATCAGATTTCCGGTTTTCAACATCCGGTTGCGCATGCGTAAATAGCAACGTCTTCAATCCGTTATTCCAATTCCGGAATTTTTATATCGCTTTTAATACAAACAATTTCATTTAATTTGATCAAATAGTTTTTTTTTTTTTAACGACTAAAAACATTCAACTTCGTAAAGTCTGTCGCAGTTTCAAAAAAACTTCTCCCTTTTAAAAAAACAAAAGTAAACAAACAAGAAAAACAACACTCATTATTAATAGAAACAGCGGCGGTGAAAGAAAACACCTCTCACTTTCCCTCTAATAGATTTCAACACTCCTACTCCCTCTGTTTTCGTTACGTACGCGAGAAATCTTTAATTCATGTCATTATAAATAAATAATTTTATAAAATCAACCGTAGTTTTTTTTTTTTTTTTAACGGCTAAAAACATTCAACTTCGTAAAGTCTGTCGCAGTTTCAAAAAAACTTCTCCCTTTTAAAAAACAACACTCATTATTAATAGAAACAGCGGCGGTGAAAGAAAACACCTCTCACTTTCACTCTCATAGATTTCAACACTCCTACTCCCTCTGTTTTCGTTACGTACGCGAGAAATAGTTACGTGTATGTGTGAGAGAGAGAAAAAGGGAGCGATGTAAAACTGGATAGTTAAGCGAAAGGAAAACATAAAAGTTTTTTTTTAAACACTCAAATTGTACAAAAAATGTTGTAAATAGAAAAGTATTGTCTTAGTTTTAGTGACCTTATTATTAGCATATGAATACAATATTTATTTTCTGTACAATAAGTGCTTAAGCACCCGTGCTTTTCAGCGATACATATTCAATAAAATAAATTGATTAATATAATTAATCTGGATATAAGAGAGTTAGAACCTGATAAGAAGTCTCAATTAAGCAAAAGGATAACAAAAGTTTTCTTTAAAAAAAATTAATTGTACAAAAAATGTAAATAGAAAAGAATTGTCTTAATTTTATTGACCTTATTATTAACATACAAATTAAATATTTTACACAATGGGTACTGAATGTTTGCTTAAATTAAATGAAAAAAGTTACATTTTATTTTCATTTTCTATTTAAAAAGCCATTATTAACATGTGGAGAGTGTTTTTTTTTTATTATGTACTTTCAACTAACAATTTCATTTAAAAGATGATATATCAAAATTTGAATTTAACTATAATAAGGATTATGATACCTGTTCAGTGCATATTTACCTATAAGTATGACCAACCACTTATAATTCAGTAACTGTAATTTAAAAAAAAATAACAATTATAATAAACAGAACGACTCATAGAAATCTATCTATATTCTTTTTTCATTTTAATATACTTTCATAGAAATGCTTCTGTTATGTAAAAAAAAAACTATTTTCTTTATGCCACAAGTGTCACGCTCATACATGAATTCCATAGCTAATATAACGTACTGACCCAACGGGTCATGGGTGGTCTAGTATATATATATATATATATATATATATATGTATATATATATATATATATTGAATACAGAGTGGATTTAGATACAAGGTACACCTATAGAACATGGTTGCAATCGATTTTTCATATACGCAGTATATGTTTAATTTCATTTCACGGTTGATAATAAAAAATATATTGCATTTTTTTAATAACTTTTGTTTTGCTTTTTTCACGCGTGTTTTCGTTTCCTTTCCAGTTTTATTCCAAAATGAAATGACATCGCCTTCATTTTTTATTTTCATTCTCTGTAATTTGCATTTACTTATATATTCACAATCAATTATTCTTCGTTTCGATAACAGATAAAAAGTAGATCGATATTATATCAATATCGATGTTCCTTTCTTTAAACGTAATATATATATATATATATAACAAAAACAATATAAACAAATAAATAAATTAAATAAATAAACATGCGTATACATCAGACACATATGTATATATATATAAATATATATATGTATATATATATATATATATAAATAATTATATATATATATGTATATATAAACTAACATAAAAACCTAACCTAGATTTAAAACAGGTCAAGAACCTAGATATCCAAGCTAAATTGGGCACACACAAAGAATCAGGTCAACCAGAGGTCAAATGGGTCTTTGTCCTGTAAGTTCATGTTCATTGGTTGATAGGAAGGGTGCGGTGGATACTAGAAAGCTGATTGGCTAGCTAAAATATCAATAGAAGGTGCGTATATAAAATCGGCAGACAATCAAAAAATTCGCGGATAAGCACGAAGAATCGTAGAGTGGATGAAACGCGGAATATTCAGTGTAGCTTAATCGCCATATATATTTTATAAATTACTAACTTGCTCTACCTATGTATTGAGCACTTTGTTCTTCGCTCATTTTCCTTAATTCAATCTGGCCTCGACTGCCGAGCTGTATATTTAATGCATTTCTTTTTTACGCACATTTTATCTTTCTTTTAATAATATATTGGAATTATTTCCCATTTCCTTGTACCTATTTGTGAATTATTCCACGGATTTCTGTCTTTTTGATTACTTTGGATAATCTTCCAATTACGCGGTTCTCTTGGATTTTACTTGTGCGAATGGTAATTTAACTAACTTTCTTGGATTCTGCATGTTTGGATTTTACCGTCATTGGAAACTTTACCTTTCACCAGACTATCATTTCACGTGAAATCACTTTTTTATTCACCCTATTCCCTCTGCTTCACTTTTTGTTATCAAGTAAGATCTATGACTTACTTGTAGTTTCATTTAATACTTTTGCAAGCAAAATCCGATCCCGACTTTTGCTAAATCCTACCCTCTGATGAGAAGGAAAATATTTCTTCTAAGCACCCCGTGCCAGAATTATATGCAAATCGATATTTTTGTTCTAACTCTGATAGTTTTCAATGAAAATTCGTGAAACCTCCCACGTTATACGGCTACACTAACACATGCGCAGGCATAAAATTTTAAGCTGATCTGCGCAATAGCGAACAAACGTCAGCACTTTTGATGGCTGGCAGTTTTTTTTCAATGTGCCAACTTTATATGCAAGATGGGGCGTAAAGGTGCTTTAAATCAAGCTGAGAAGTTTAAAATTGATCAAAGGCTCTATAATAAGATTTCCACCTTAGAAATTTCCAAAGAATTACACCGTGATCATCGTACAATCAAAACATTGTACTAACCCTCAACTTTGCAACGGACGTTCTGACAAAGGGAAAATTCGTAAGAAATCATATCTGTCACGTCGAACAATGAGCAAGATCAAGACAAAAGTTCGCAATAATCCACTTGAAAATAGCAAACAAGTTTTTGAAAAAGCTGGCGTTCCTGATGTGTTCAAATCAACTCGTTGCCGTATCCTGAGGACGATTGCAATATTTGAAAAGCCAGAGCTCCGCCAAGAAAGTTCCATCAAGAAAAGAAGATGGAGTGGGCAAGAGATCACATGAAGGTTAATTTTCAAACTGTTTTGTTCACCGATGAGTGTCGAGCGACCATTGATGGATCCGGTGGGTGGAGGGGAGGTGATACAATAACGAGGGTCTACGACCCCTAGGGATCAGGCGTCAACAAGGAGGTAGGGGTGTGATGTTCTGGGCTGAAATCATTGGCAATGAGCTACTAGGACCACTCAGAGTCGCAGATGGAGTGAAAATTACCGTCAAACTCTACATTGACTTCATCAAGGAACACTTGGAACTTTGGCACAAAAAGAAGAATTTGGTATTCCGGAAAAAGATAGTATTCATGCATGATAATTCACCGTCTCATTCTGTAAGGATAGCCACTAAATATTTGCAAAGAAGTTGCCAGACATGGGAAAATAATGCGATGGCCAGCCTGTTCTCCAGATTTAAATCCCACCGAAAATTTGTAGAGCATCTTGAAACAAAATATTTACTCCGGAGGAAGGCAGTACAACTCCAATGATGACCTTTGGAATGCTATTCTTACTGCTGCCAAAGACATTTCATCAGATGAAATTGAAAGTTTGACATATTCAATGGACCAAAGGCTTTTTGCTCTTGTCAATAAAAATAGCAATTATATAAGATATTGATTGTACTATGAAACCATACGGAAGTTGTTTGTTCTTTATTATTGTCTTTTAGCACTTCACCATATTTTAGCATTGGTTTGCATATAAAGTTGGCTCGCTGAAAAAAAATGCAAATCACCAAAATGGCTACCAATTGTTTATTAATGTGCAGATTAGCTTAAAAATTTGTTATCTTCGCTAGTGTTAGTGTTGCCATATAACGTGCTAAAATCCACACATTTTCATTGAAAACTATCGGAGGTAGAACAAAAAAATCGATTTGCATATAATTCTGGCACGGCTATATATATATATATATATATATATATATATATATATATATATATATATATATATATATATTTAAAGGAGATAAAAACAATAGTCTTAAGAGCAGAGTGTATTTAATGTAATAGTAAAATTACTAGTTTAATTAAAATACAGGGAAAGAAAAAGTGCTCGTTGTAATTTAGATATATAATAAGCTCAATATCAATCACATTACTAAATATATATATATATATATATATATATATATATATAATTCACCCGAGCAAATTTTAAAATAACACACATTTATCCGGATAGAAAAAGCTCTGCCTGAGTTAATGAGATTATTATTAGCGCTTCATGGGAACTTTATTACATTATATTTTTCTAGTACGCCCAGCATTTGCTCTATGTTCAATTAGTGCACATTTTAAGAGCTTTTTGCTATGTATAAGTTTACATTCTATGAGGACGAGACACTGTTACACGATGTTTTCGTGAGGATCTATTTATTCAAGAGGTCAAGATCGGATTATATATTCGTTATCTATTCGTATCAATTACAGAATTTTTTTCCAGGATTCTTTCGCCGACATATAGGATTCTTATTTTAGATTAATCTTATTTCGGAGTGTATTTATCCGCTGTTATTTTTTCTTGCATATCTTTTATATTTTCATTAGTTTATTCTCTTCTTTTTTTTTCTAGTTCATTATTTAATTCCTTTCTGTTTTATATCTTTCTTTTTCCTCAATATAATATCTGTCAATTTATTTTTAATTTTTGCATTTTGACATTTACAATCTAAATGTATTTAAAAACGGTAGTGCTTTTTTATTATTGGTGAGAAGCATTTAACTTCGAATTGCCATGGTTTAAATAGGTTTTATCCTTATCATTTGACCCTTATTGGATGATAATGTAATAGAATATTGTTGAAATCGATTCCTTTTAAACCTCATATATATATATATATATATATATATATATATATATATATATATATATATATATATATAAGATATATATAAGATATATATATATATGTATATATATATATATATATATATATATATATATATATAAGATATATATAAGATATATATATATATGTATATATATATATATATATATATATATATATATATATATATATATATATATATATAAGATATATATAAGATATATATATATATGTATATATATATATATATATATATATATATATATAAGATATATATATATATGTATATATATATACATATATATATATATATATATATATATATATAAGATATATATAAGATATATATATATATGTATATATATATACATATATATATATATATATATATATATATATATATATATATATTATCTGGATGCCTGGTGCCTTGACAGAGTACAAAATAGACTTCGTGGCTTAGTGGGGGATGCCCTTTTCTCTACCCTGCAACTTCTCTCCCACAGAAGAGACGTTGCGAGCCTGTCCTTGTTTTATCGTTATTTCCATGGCAGATGCTCGTCTGAACTCCAATCTCTGGTCCCCCCTCGCCAATCTTTCACGAGAAGACACCCGTCTAGCTGAATCCACTGTGAAAAATTTCCCCCACTCTATATCTGTGCCTAAATCAAAACGCGGATTCCATGAACAAAGCTTCTTTCTTAGAACTGCACGCCTGTGGAACTCTGTTCCGTCTGCCTGCTTCCCTCCGGACTACAATTTGGATGTCTTCATATATATATATAAAAGAGACGAATATTGGCTGAAGAGAGCTCGATAAGGATACCTTAAACGGGCCTTATTATCGGGCTTGAAACCGACGGTACCAATGACCTGTCTCAACTAACAACTTTCTGTACACAAAATATATATATATATATATATATATATATATATATATACATACATATATATATATACATACATATATATATATATATACATACATACATATATATATACAGAATTTTAAAAATGAATATATATATATACATATATATATATATATATATATATATATATATATATATATATATATATATATTATCTGGATGCCTGGTGTAACCCGGCCGTTACATACGCTTAAACATGATATTGTAATTTATGCTGATTACGCATGTCTTATTATAGAATCAATCCTCTATTGAAAATTATATATTATGAGGAATAATTTCCCCAGTAAGTGAATTCGTAAAAAAATAAAAATAAAAAAATAATAATGATAATGTCGTTCATTAAATTTCGTCTGTGTTTGTTTACAATATCACGTCAGCTGATATTTGCGCTTGGCGATGTTAAAAATAGTCAGTCTTATATATGGAAAAAATCACAGAGGAATATTTTCCGTTACACCGATGTTACATCGGGGTAACATAATTTTTTTTTTTTTATCTATAAAGTGAGAAAGACTATTTTTAATGGGAGATTTTTGCTGTAATTTGTTACTTATCGGAGGAATTTTTGCACACAAAATATTTAATGATACTGCCAGATATATAAATTACGATTGTTTGCAATTTGCAAGAGAGAGGCTCAGCCGTTTCGGAACCTATAAGTAATAATGCCTTCACACTCATACAAAGTAACTTTGATGTAATAGTATATATATATATATATATATATATATATATATATATATATATATATATATATATATAAAGCTGGACGTCTGTGTGTGTGTCTGGTCACGAATAGGCTCTTATATGGTTGACTATTATAGAAAACTGATCACTTATAATAATAGAAGATGTATCGAGACACAGGAATGGGTATGTTTGATCTGGCATAATGGTGATTCATTAACATACGCGCCTGGTCCACAAAGTATGAAAATAAAAAAATTAAAATTAAAAAAATACATTTACAAGTGTTTTTGATATAGATGTACATAAGAATACTTTGATAAGTATGTTTTAACTTAAATAGTGATGGTATACTAAAATTGTGGGGTCTGCGTTCGCGCCTGGCCTCCATAGAATGGAAATAGGCCCAAACTTTAATAAAGACTTTTCATGTCTATCTGCGTAAGTATACTTTGATAATTATGTTTCAGTTTTAAGAAATATGGTATAATAAAATTTAAGGGGTGTTAGTTAGCACCTGACCTCCATAGAATGGAAATATGTCACAACGTTTAACAAGGTGTTTTAATATAGATCTACAGAATATTGTGATAAGTGTTTCAGTGTGAACAGGTATGGTATAATAAATTATGGGGTTTATCTATTTTATTTTTACTTTCATCATATTTTGCTTTGGATTTGATACCCCCAAATTCGAAGCTATCTCTTTACAGCCCTTACTTTTCATAACCTATCATACTTTCATATATCAAAGTCCATTTTCTGTAGGCTGCTTTTGAATCCATTCAACGACGGGTACTTTTGATATATATATATATATATATATATATATATATATATATATATATATATATATATATATATGATGTTATCATCGCCTCCTGGTGTTGTGTTGTTGTATAATAAATGGGATCTTGTGTGATACATCTAATCAGAGTGTGTGTATGTGGTGGGTACATGTATTTTTCCACATACCTTTTGCGTCGTTGATGTTGGTCTATTTGGATTCATCTCGTGTCTTGGAGTACCTGTTTAGACGAAGATTCACTTACAAAACGATGAATTGGTTTTATAGTTTATTTCACTTTTCAGATCTCTCGCAGAAGGATGGAAAGTGAATCTCTGGCTTGCGTGGTTTCTCTTGGACTCATTTTTACACAGGTCAGCGTCTCCCCCCAGTGAGGAGGACGAGACGACTGTTAAGCCGTCCGTCACCTTCTAAGTCCAAACCAAATATCCTCGATTCAGCTAACCTGACCACGTGCCTAACACTCAATCCGATCAGCTGATCCTGACTTCCGGTCAACGTGTCTACAATATAATTTACAACCCCTCCCTCTCTCTCTCGATCCATTCTCTTATACTGATACTCTGTATCGTATATATGTATAGGTGTCTAGATTGGTTTTCTAAATCACATGAAAATCGGGTGATTAACAAAGAATGCTCAATGGAAGAAAGAGCTAATTATACAATTATACAAACATTATTGGTTACATACATGTTTCAGTGGAAGCCTAATTCAAGGAAAGCACCTCCTCAGACCAAACATTTTCAATATCGCTCCCTTTGTCTGAGGATTATATATATATATATATATATATATATATATATAATCCTCAGACCAGACTTGCTCAGACTTCCGGTTCGTTGACTGTCACGCCTCTTGTGGGCAGCGATGTTTTTTGGCTGTGGTAATTTATATATATATATAATCTCTCACATTCTGAAAATCTTATATATATATATATATATATATATATATATATATATATATATATATATGAGTTTCAGAATGTGAGAGATTGTATATAATAAATTCCACAGCCAAAAAAACGTCGCAGCTCACAAGAGCCATGAAAGTCAACGAACCGGAAGTCCAAGGCTCGAGTTTCGCCCTCATTTGGGTTCATCAGTTAGACACATCCGAACACAGGATTCGAAACCCGAGCCTCTTGCATGCGAGGCCAGCACTCTACAAACTGAGCAAACGCCCCGCACACAAGTATTTTTATTAACCTACACAGATCACGCAAATCGCGACGAAATCCGACTGTGAAATGAACCTACTTCATCTCGACAAGGGACGCGGTCATCCAACCAGTCAATAACCTAAGCCGATGTCTCACAAGTAGGAGTTTTTAACTCGAAAGGACAACGCTATCCAGCAATGCTAACCAAACGAGTAACTTATAATAGGATTTTCAGAATGTGACAGATTGTATATAATAAATTCCACAGCCAAACAACGTCGCAATTTATATATATATATATATATATATATATATATATATATATATATATATACATAAAGAGAGAGAGACCTGTTGAAACAATTCAATATATAGATATATAATATATATTTATTTATATATATATTTATTTCTTTTATATATATATTTATTTCTTTTTATATACATACATTTATTTATATACATACATTTATATATAAATATACATTTATTTATATACCTACATTTATATATATATATATATATATATATATATATATATATATATATATATATATATATATAGGTGTAAGAAATTGTGTATATTTGTTTGTGAATTTTCGATGAATATACATTTATTAATTCCACTTCTGCCGAATAAATATTTATTTTCTATCTTCGGGTTTGTAATCTCTGTTTTAAATATTCATTGATAAAAATTGTGATTCTCCTTCGAGATTGTACGTGATAATGACATGATATATTACAATTGCGCCATTATAAAGAACAATTCGACAATAGTACTTCACATTTTCATGTTAAACTTAAATTCAAGCCATTGTCACCGCACAAGCAGTAATGACAGGCACATAAAATCAGCAGTAGGTTATTTGCTGTGATAGTGGCTATTTCGAAGTCAATGTGTGTTGTGTAGAGCACCAGTGAACTATGATACTTGACGTTTGCATTTTAAACTTTATTGACAGAAATTATATATAATATAATTTAATAAAATCAAAAGAAAGATCTCTACAGTGCAATGTAAACAAAAATGTATTGTGGACTAAGTCACTTCGCGATGTGTCCCTTAATTGATTTGATTGAAAAAATAAGCGATTTCACCGATTTCGATGAAAATAAAATATGGGAGTGTGAAAAAATCGTGGATCATTATTTGATCCCAGGCAACATCGGGCTCTCTAGTTGGTTAATACATACATATATATATATATATATATATATATATATTTATATATATATATATATATATATATATATATAATCAAATAAAAATTGAATCGCCTCATTACTTATATATATATATATATATATATATATATATATATATATATTACACAGTGATAACCACTTATCAAGGCCCGGAAGCCACTCAGGGATAAAAGTTATTGCAAGTACATTACGTTAGTGTGGAGATTTGATTAAGTGTTTACATAAGGGGGCGGTTGATTAGGAATTTGTTAACGTTGGACTTGAACCCATCAAAGTTGTAGTCCGGTGGGCAGCAGGTAGACGGAACAGAGTTCCACAGGCGTGCAGTTCTAAGAAAGAAGCTTTGTTCATGGAATCCGCGTTTTGATTTAGGCACATATATAGAGTGGGGTAAATATATATATATATACATATATATATATATATATGTGTGTGTGTATATATATATATATACATTTAGTAATATGATTGATAATTTAAAATTCAAATTCAAATTAAAAATCTGTTTCATAAGAAGGAATAACAACAAAGTCAATAATTTGTACGATCGTTTCGGAAACGATGTTTTTATTGTGATAGAAATTAAGTCATGGACAATAATTTGTACATATACTTTTTTTAAACAAAGTCTCCTCATCAGCAAAAGTATTCGGTGGTTTTTGTTTATATATAAAATACACACTGAATAAACCTATATATATATATATATATATATATATATATATATATATATATATATATATATATATATATATATAGTCATGCTCATAATATACTGTTTCGCTGTTTCACATTTAACTACATATAGGTTTAAAATATGTCAAATCCTTGATATCTACACTTCCCACTGAAAAATCACACACAGAGGAAGGGTTCAACATAAGGTCAATTGGGACTTTTCTCCCTAAGTTCCTACCCATTGGCTGATTAGGAAGGGAGCTGTGGAAACAAGGAAGCTGATTGGCAAACTAAAAATTCAATAGAATGTACGTATATAAAAACGCTAGACTACAACAACTCTTCGCATAAGCCTGACGAATACTAGTGTGGATGAAACGATATATATATATATATATATATATGTATATATATACATATATATATATATATATATATTGCTTTAAAGGTTATGAGGGTTTTTAGAAGCATGAAAAATGATGTTACTTTTTTTATTTAATATTTTTATTGTTATTTTTATACATATATATTTTTTTCATTTCGATACTTATTTGTGCCCAAGAGCGGAGGTCCGCTTCAAATACAAAAAATAACAATAAAAATATTAAATACAAAAAGTAACATCGTTTTCATGCTTCAAAAAAGTCCATAACCTTAAATCACTATCCTTGAAGCATACGTGGACTTTTAGCATTATATATATATATATATATATATATATATATATATATATATAGTAGAAATTTAAAAGGCTATTACAATGCGAGGAATGAGATATAGTCGTTGTTGGTGAAAGGAGATGAGAACAAGTGGCAATTTACAAATCAATAATTACATACATATATATATTATATATACATATATATATATATATATATATATATATATATATATATATATATATATCAAAGCGAGATAAGAGACTGATCGAATTCAGATGGAAAATTCTGATAGATATTACTTAAAGTAATACTTCAAGGTGATCCTCGCCAATAAGGAAAAGCTCAATATTTAATAATAGAGCAATATTTAAGTTTCGTGGTCCAATTTTTAATTCTGAAAAAACAACATATAGAGACATATATTCGATTTAAGAATTGATTGTTTTACAAAAGGAATATATAGAAGGGGCTATGTTAATTTAAATTTCCTTTAACCCCTTCTATATATTCCTTTTGTCAGACAATAAATTCTTAAATCGAATATATGTCTCTATATGTTTTTTTTTTTTCAGAATTTTAAATTTAACCATGAAACTTATATATATATATATATATATATATACTTTTATGCTCGCATTTTTCTATTGTAATCCATGATTTTTCCAGGCTTCCAGTAAATTCACTTATTCTTTGTTTAATTTCAGTCTTATTTTTTTCCTCCATAAACATAACATACATATATGTAATAACAATGTATGGCGCTCGTCTGCTTTCAATAAAATCCCCCAAGTATCTCCCTTTCATTCTTTCATTCTCTCTGTTGTTACTTGTTACTCCTTTTTTCGCAAGTGCCGTGAATTAGTAGCAACAGTAGTCACTGAAGCGACGTAGTTGCTATGGAAACCAGTCATAAAAAACGTCGCTCACCGCCTTACATATGTTTACGATTTTGAACACCAGAAAATTCATCATAATTTTTGTTTTACTGAACAGAAAATTGAAAAAAAATTCACAATATAGTTGAGAAGGTCATCTATAAACTGTAATAATTGTTTGAAATTTGATTAAAAAATGAGTGATTGGTGAAGCTTTAAAGCAGTTCTAAATGACTTAAATTTCTACTAAACCATATATTCAAACACTACTGTGTTTAAATTATAGACACTTTTGATACCCCGCTATCCAACATATAGACTTTTTGGTACTGTGACTATATAACACATGTATAAGAGAGAGAGGGAGAGAGAGAGAGAGAGAGAGAGAGAGAGAGAGAGAGTTTGAATAGTCATTTTATTTATTTTTTCCTTACTGATAATCAGTGCTTTGCACTCATGCGACCTTACTCAGAGGAACAGACAGTTCTGCTGCTCGTGTGAACGTGACTGATACAATAGGTTGGAAAACTGCAAACACAAAATGAAGATCACCCGAGATCTTAATGTACAACCAATCGAAAAAGAATTCATTTAGTTTAGTAAATGGGCTGAAAAAACATTGGTCGGGGCATTTAAGTATGGAATGAGCAAACACAATTAAAAGGAATCTATATATTAATACGATAGCGTGTGTTATTTATTTTCTGTGTCATGCTTAAATCCGGGTCGTTTAATTGTTATGTATTTCCATTTCTTGTAATAAATAATTTTACCAATAATTCTTCATAAGTTTTGGTTTCGGTTTTGAGTATAGCTAATGGCACTTAAGTCATATATTTTTAATAAATAATGTTATCAAGAAGTCTTCATAAGTTTTGGTTTCGATTTCGATTTTGGCTAATGGCACTCCAGTAATTTACCCCTTTTAGAAATAATTTTATCAGGGATTTTTCATAAGTGTTGGTTTCAGTTTCGAATATTACTGATGGCACTCAAGCCATCTATTTTTTATAAATAATTTTATCAAGAATTCTTCATAAGTTTTGGTTTCAGTTTCGATTATAACTGATGCCACTCAATTCATCTATTTTTTTTTATAAGTAATTTTATCAAGAATTCTTCAAAAGTTTTGGTTTCGGTTTCGATTATTACTGATGGCATTTAAGTTATCATTTTTTTTTTTTAGAAATAATTTTATCAAGAATTTTTTTTATATTAATACGATAGCCTTTGTTATTTTGTGTGTGTGTGTGTGTGTGTGTCCCGCTTATATCCGATTCGTTTAATTGTTATTAACTTCAACATCTTGTAATAAACAATTTTACCAAGAATTCTTTATAAGTTTTGGTTTCGGTTTCGATTATAGCTGATGGCATTGAAGTTCATTTTTTCTTCTTTTTTTTTTGTTTTTAGTAAATAATTTTACCAAGAATCTTCTTTATATTAATATGATAGCCTGTGTTATTTACTTTTTGTGTGTGTGTGTGTGTGTGTGTGTATAAAATTTTGGTTTCGGTTTCGATTATAACTGATGGCTTTCAAATCAGCTTTTTTCTTTTTATTTCTTTTTCGTAAATAATTTTACCAAAGATTCTTATTAGTTTTGATTTCGATTGTAGCTGAAAGAACTTATATATATATATATATATATATATATATATATATATATATACATTATATATATAATATATATATTATATATATATATAATCTTATATATTATATATATATAATATATATTATATATATATTTCATAAGTTTAATACATTTATATTATATATTTATAATATATATATAATATATAATATATATTATATATATATATATATATATATCATAAGTTTTCGTTTTGTAATTTTTTGAAATATCAACTTCATAATATATACAAATCGACAGAACATTAACTCTATAATAATATATACGAAATCTGTAAGAATTAAAATATCATATTCAAACGTACTTTACGACCGGGATACGCCGGGCATCCTGCTAGCTTAGATAAATACTCATGCAATTGTAAGAAAAGAGATACAATAATTTCTGAGCGTCTCTATTTTCGGTGAACATCCACAGAATGCCAACCTCAATATGTTATTATGAATTAATCAGCTCTGGAATGTCCACAGGCCCCGCTAGTAATGATAAGTATAATATTAAGTTAGTACAAAATTTATAGATTGATATACTAGTCATACGCACTGGACATTTTCGACTGAAGGCTGTCGTCAGTGATGTTATGGTTTAGCGTTGGATAACGGGGTATCAAATTATCGATGAATAAATGTTGTCATATATAAACCGACAGACGGGTTTTATATAACTTTTTTATAAATGAACAATGTTTTGCTTGAACTGAACTGCAACGATGATGTGGACATATCGGCATGTGATTTGGGTGGGTTAACAAATACTTGTACAACAGGGGGTCCTGGATATGACCTTAAACTATATCCGATGGTGAGACCCCAGCTTGCGGGCTTTGGCGTGTGTGGAGCCACCCTTTAATTGACGTTACTCCCAGGTCCACTGTGACTCGGAGTGGTAGATCCTGTTAGGGTTCCAATTCTGAGTTAAATAGAAACCAACTTGAATATATATATATATATATATATATATATATATATATATACATATATATATTATATTAAAAAGAAAATTGTTCTTCAAAATTACTGGATTCAGCATTAAATAACCTGAAAAGTGTTGATATGCCATAAAAAAATTTTAAAAACAAAACAAAAAAACAACAACCTATACATGAGGGGGTTTTCAAACTGCGTGAAGAGACAATGTTCCATTGATAGAGAGTTAGATAAATTTTTTTGATGATGATAATGATGATGATGATGATGATGATGATGATGATGATGATGATGATGAAGACGACGACGAGGGGAAGGAGTATATATAATATCTATATAATAGACACAGTCTGCAAACATTGAAGAGTTCGATAAAAATTTAAAGCTAAATGTCCGTGAATTTAATTTTTACTTTTGAGAACAAATCTAATTCAACTGCAGGAGGAGGAGGAGGAGGAAGAAGATGATGACGACGATGATGACGACGATGATGATGATGACGATGACGATGACGATGATGTCGATGATGACGACAATGATGACGACGATGATGACGACGATGACGATGATTACGATGACGATGATGATGATGATGTCGATGATGACGATGATGATGACGATGACGATGACGATGATGACAATGATTACGACAATGATGACGACGATGACGATGATGATGACGACGCTGACGATAACGATGACGATGTTGATGATGACGATGATGACGATGACGACGATGACGATGACGATGACGATGATGACGATGACGACGATGACGATGACGACGTTGATGACGATGATGACGATGACGATGAATTTAATTGTTACTCTACAAATCTAATTCAACTGCAGGAGGAGGAGGAAGAGAATGATGATGATAACGATGATGACGATGACGATGACGATGATGACGACGATGATGATGATGATGATGATGATGATGATGATGATGATGATGATGATGATGATGATGATGACGATGATGACGATGACGATGATGATGCCGATGACGATGATGACGATGACGATTATGATGATGACGATGATGACGATGATGATGACGATGACGATAAGGATGATGACGATGATGATGACGACGATGTCGATGATGACGATGATGATGATGACGACGATGACAATAACGATGATGATGATGATGACGATGATGACGATGACAATGATGACGATGACGACGTCGATGACGATGACGATGAATTTAATTTTTACTCTTGAGAACAAATCTAATTCAACTGCAGGAGGAAGAGGAGGAGGAAGAGGATGATGACGACGACGATGACGATGATGATGATGACGATGATGACGATGATGATGATGATGATGATGATGATGATGATGATGATGATGACGATGATGACGATGACGATGATGATGCCGATGACGATGATGACGATGACGATTATGATGATGACGATGATGACGATGATGATGACGATGACGATAAGGATGATGACGATGATGATGACGACGATGTCGATGATGACGATGATGATGATGACGACGATGACAATAACGATGACGATGATGATGATGACGATGATGACGATGACAATGATGACGATGACGACGTCGATGACGATGACGATGAATTTAATTTTTACTCTTGAGAACAAATCTAATTCAACTGCAGGAGGAAGAGGAGGAGGAAGAGGATGATGACGACGACGATGACGATGATGATGATGACGATGATGACGATGATGATAATGATGACGATTATGACGATGATGACGATGATGACGATGACGATGATGAAGATGACGATGATGATGACGATGATGATGATGATGATGATGATGATGATGATGATGATGATGATGATGATGATGATGATGATGATGATGATGATGATGACGATGATGACGATGATGACGATGATGACGATGATGATGATGATGATGATGACTATGACGACGATGACGACGATGATGATGATGATGATGATGATGATGATGATGATGATGATGATGATGACGATGATGATGATGATGATGACGATGATGACGATGACGATGATGATGCCGATGACGATGATGACGATGACGATTATGATGATGACGATGATGACGATGATGATGACGATGACGATAAGGATGATGACGATGATGATGACGACGATGTCGATGATGACGATGATGATGATGACGACGATGACAATAACGATGACGATGATGATGATGATGACGATGATGACGATGACAATGATGACGATGACGACGTCGATGACGATGACGATGAATTTAATTTTTACTCTTGAGAACAAATCTAATTCAACTGCAGGAGGAAGAGGAGGAGGAAGAGGATGATGACGACGACGATGACGATGATGATGATGACGATGATGACGATGATGATGATGATGATGATGATGATGATGATGATGATGATGATGATGATGATGATGATGATGACGATGATGACGATGACGATGATGATGCCGATGACGATGATGACGATGACGATTATGATGATGACGATGATGACGATGATGATGACGATGACGATAAGGATGATGACGATGATGATGACGACGATGTCGATGATGACGATGATGATGATGACGACGATGACAATAACGATGACGATGATGATGATGACGATGATGACGATGACAATGATGACGATGACGACGTCGATGACGATGACGATGAATTTAATTTTTACTCTTGAGAACAAATCTAATTCAACTGCAGGAGGAAGAGGAGGAGGAAGAGGATGATGACGACGACGATGACGATGATGATGATGACGATGATGACGATGATGATAATGATGACGATTATGACGATGATGACGATGATGACGATGACGATGATGAAGATGACGATGATGATGACGATGATGATGATGATGATGATGATGATGATGATGATGATGATGATGATGACGATGATGACGATGATGACGATGATGACGATGATGATGATGATGATGATGACTATGACGACGATGACGACGATGATGATGATGATGATGATGATGATGATGATGATGATGATGATGATGATGACGATGATGACGATGACGATGACTACGATGACGACGACGACGATTACAATATGATGATGATGATGACAACAACAATAACTAGCAGGACCTGTGGAAATTCCACACCGGTAGCAATGTCAGAAATTTCGTAAAAACTATTGAATAATTCCACCTGCTATCTTTCGAAGCTTATAACTCCTCGAAAAATGTCATTCAAGCCCTAATTTTTTGTTGAGTTAAAGGAGCAAGGACCAAGGTTTTATTAAAAAAACAAGAAAAAAAAACAACGTGTTTTTTTTTTAAAAAAAAAGGTCTTAAACTTGTGACTTTACAGGTAAATTTCTAAAAAAAACTACTTTTTTTTGTTTTAAATTTGAATACATCATTTATTGATCCTTTTTCTCCAATTTGTGATATATAAAACTTTGGTACATAAATTAATTATTTACTTTTTAATAGACATTTGAAAATGGGGGGGCGTGAATTAAAAAAAAACGTTTGTCTAAAATATTATATTCTGTTTATTAGAAAGAACATAAAATTTCACATTGACTCTGAAAATATCGTAAAAATAGAATCGATAGAAAAACTTTGATAGATTTTTAAAGTTTAAAAATTGAAAAATACTGAACTCGTAACATTCAATTAATTTCATTACTATTTTTTTTAAATATTTCTATTACTTTTTATACAATTTTAATAGTTTATTTTGGAAGTATAATCCATAAAGAAAATAAACAACCCATTTTTAAAAAAGAAATTACGAGTTTTTTTTATAGTTTATTTGCAGTTTGGTGTTAGGGGTGTCAAAAATTCCTACAAAAATTCTGATACACCTACCACACCGGACTCTTCATATGTAATATATTAATGTTGGAATTCTCCGTAAATAGAGACGTCTTTTTTGCTCTTTTATTAAAACTGCAAAAGTATTTTCATTTGTGTGTGTCTACTTACACTCATGTGTGTAAATAGACACACACAAATGATTATGTAGTAGTAGCAGTAATAGTTTAATTAAGGAAGTACACCACATATATCGGTGCCCCCTCTCTGTCTCTCTCTGAAACAATTAAAATATGAATTAACTCTCAACCGATGAAATTTGCCGGAAAGCGTAACACACAAAAGAACACACACGCTATCGTATGAATATATAGATAATAATAATAATAATAATAATAATAATAATAATAATAATAATAATAATAATAATAATAATAATAATAATAATAATAATAATAATAATCCCAAAATCCTATGGGACATGGACATACAGACGGACAAACCCATCCAAGCAAGAAGACCAGATGTCATAATAATTAACAAGGAAGAAAAATCCTGTCAAATCGTGGACTTTGCAGTCGCAGCTGATCACAGGGTGAGTATGACAGAAAAGAAGAAACGAAGCAAATACACAGAGCTAGCCAGAGAGTTAAAAGGGATCTGGATGATGAAGAAAGTCCAAATAGTACCGATAATAGTAGGAGCACTAGGGACAATCCCGAAAAACTTCGAAAAAAGAATGTCAGAAATTGGAATCAGAGGAATAATTGCAAAAGTACAACGACTAACGCTAATGAAAACGACTGAAATATTAAGGAAACCCTTGAATGCGGAGAATAATACAAGACAATATAACGAATAAGCGTTACAGGGAATGAAGAACACCGAAACTGCATATTTACAAGGTCTACACCCCCCCATCATGTACTCCCCCCATTGTTTCATCACCGACCCCCCCCACAAAAAAGATACCAAAGGGCCGAGAAGGGTCAATAAGGACTGAAAGACCGAGGAGCGAGCGCCAACCAGACCTCGGCTGGACAAGCGCAAAGAGAACTGGGACCTTGGTGAGGCTGAGTGCCACTCAAATTCCAGTATAAACCAATGGCCACTACCAGCGAGAAATCAATGGTAAGTGGCTGTTGCGATGATGCAAATTCATTTGCAAATGCTATCGAAGGAGGTGGAGAGGTCTGGACGTCTGGGGAGACTTGTTGTCACTCAGCTTCCAGAGAATACCACAGGTTTCCAATCAGATCGTTTGTTGACTTGTGTGAAAGCTCCATGTGAGCCAATAATAATAATAATAATAATAATAATAATAATAATAATAATAATAATAATAATAATAATAAAGTTCTCTAACCCCTCCCCATTCCCTACTACCACGTCACTGCCCTCCTCTCCCTAAAAAAGAGCGAGATCGAATAGCCAAGTAGTCAAGGAGGAAGAAATGACCGAGGAGTGAGCACTGACCAGACCTCCACTGTATAAGTGAGAAGATAGCTGATGCCTTGGGGAGGCTTATTGCCACTTAAATTCCAGTAAAGAATAATGGCCACTGCCAACGAGAAATCAATGGTAAGTAGTGGCTGCGATAATGCAAATTTATTTGCAAATATTATCGAAAGAGGTGGATGGTACTGGAAAATCTGGGGAGACTTGTTGTCACTCAGCTTCCAGGAAACACCACAGGCTGTATTCAATGAGATCTTTGGTGGCCTGCGTGAAAGCTCCCTGTGGGCCAATAATAATAATAATAATAATAATAATAATAATAATAATAATAAGAAGAAGAAGAAGAAGAAGAAGAAGAAGAAGAAGAAGATGAAGAAGATGAATTTTGCTTATATAATTCAGTTATAATATGCAACAGTAGCTCCTTGGGTAATTTCGGGTCTTGCAACATATTGTTCTCACTAAGCCGACCCTGTCAGAACTTATCAACCTCTGGTACGTCCTCTTTCTGTGCGATGCTTTGCAACACTGACGTATACCTCTTTCTAGTTCTATTTATGTTCTATAGAGACAGGGTGTGCATTGGACAAATAATTGTCATTCACGTAAGGTGATTATAACTGCGCTGGACAGAACTATCATCCCTTCAGCACGCGAATAAATTTCCATGTTAATTGTTATTTCTTTCCGTTTTTCCTCCCAAACTTTACTAACCCCTGTTCTTTCTTGTATCCGAATTACTCTGCGCCGTAGTTTACTATGATTTCTGACATTATCTGGAGACGTGTGTTTGTTTATCATATTGTATAATAGGACCGACCGTGGCAGTTGTTGCCAGTGCAATATATAGAATTAGAAATGTGAGCTAATTGTTTTTAGATTAAAAGCTAATAGTACAGGCAATTTGTTGGTTAATAAAAAAAAGTGTCATAAGAAAATTAAAGAGACGGGTCGAACAGGCATAGCAATCGATGGCATGGCGCGATGTGGATCGCAACATCAAAGAACGATTTGTGGAACTCGACTTTGGAGGAAGATTGATACTAGTTATAGGGAGTCTTTTGCGGGGAGTCAGAGAGAGAGAGAGAGAGAGAGAGGAGGGGGGAGAGAGAACAGGTTAAAAAAATGTCTGATTCCCCGGGAATATGGATCGGCAGAGTTCTCGTGGAGGCGACGAGATAGAAAAAAATTGCGACTAAAACCATAGCAAATTAAAGACCCGCACCCTCCTTCCATTGCGGAAAAGTATGGAGATCAAATAAAATAAAGAGTTAAAAGATGGAGGAAGAGTTGAAGGTTAGTTTAAAGGAAAGATTAGAGAAAGTGGTAGCAAGGTATGACTGTATTTACATAAAGAATATATATATATATATATATATATGATTAGTTTTTTTGGAAAAAGAATTCCAGCAGAGTGCTCAATTAAAAGGAAAATCCAAATTTTAAGAGCGTACTTATATTTTGTGTACAGAAAGTTGTTAGTTGAGACAGGTCATTGGTACCGTCGGTTTCAAGCCCGATAATAAGGCCCGTTTAAGGTATCCTTATCGAGCTCTCTTCAGCCAATATTCGTCACGAATATTGGCTGAAGAGAGCTCGATAAGGATACCTTAAACGGGCCTTATTATCGGGCTTGAAACCGACGGTACCAATGACCTGTCTCAACTAACAACTTTCTGTACACAAAAAATATATATATATATATAAACAGGACTGTATGTCGATGAATACAAATATATTTTAAAGCCCCTCTCTTTGGGTGGAGCACTGTCGTAAATAATCTCACTAACTACTTAATTGGCTGAAAAATGCGAAGCTCGCGGTTTCTTTACAAACAAGCGGTTTGAGCACTGTACACGTGGCGGACGAATGTTCTGTGTTCGATCCTTGGCTTGAAAGAGGTGCTAGTCTAGCGGCATTGATGCGTTGTGATACAACAAAACAGGACTGTATGTGGATGACTACAAAAAATATATATACATATGTGTGTATGTGTGTGTGTGTGTGTGTGTGTATTTGACTAATAGTTTAAAATTGATAATGTATTATTGTGTTTAAAAACCAAGTTAAAAAGAAGTTAAGGAACGGTTTTTTTGGGGGGGGGGCGGATCGGAAAATAGCCAGAATCTTTTCTGATTTCGCTAATGATTGCCACATCTTTAAAAGTTCTGTTTTTGTGATTCCCGATTCCGATTCAAATTAATTGTCCGAACACTGCTTTTTTTTTTTAAAATCATGCCCTTAGACTTCCTAACACTTTTTTTTCTTTTCACCGTTCAGGCTTTTCTAACACCGGATTCCAGTTTATGCAAATTTTTCTTGTTCCTTTGTTTTCCCATCGTTTTCGTCTTCCTTTAGTTCTTCATGTTTTGTCGGTAGCTCCTCCTAATTTTACACATTTTCACTGCTGCTACCAGATTAGACTGTCTGAAGATATTGGCTTCCTGAGACGAAATGCACCTAACATTGATGTGTTTTGTTTTTCTACTTCCTTTTTGCAAAACTAAACTATTTTTTGTAAAACCAAAAACAACCCACCTTTTCCTCCTTTTTCTTCTTTCCACTTTTCCTTTTCTTTTTCAAGCACGACCACTTCCTGGCTGGTTTTCTAACTTAAAATGTAGCAAAACACCTTTTCCTCCTTGTAACCCTTTTCCCTCTCACATTACAAAACTCATTCATGTTCAGCAGGGCAGGGAACAAAAACGATAAAATCCATTATAAAACAACCAAACCGAACGCTAAAAATTAGCGATTGAAGATACAAAGAGCTTGAAGAATAAAAACCTTCTACAAAATAACTGGATGAAACGTGAATACCATTTCGCTGTTATAAAAAATAACAAATTTAAAAAAATGTTGCAACCACGCCTTTGTCAGAAGAGACTCTGATGGACAGTTATTGATATCTGTCTCTCTCTCTCTCTGTCTGCCCCTCTCTGTCTCTCTCTCTCTCTCTCTCTCTCGCTGGTGCTACCAGATCAGGCTGTCTGAAGATATTGACTTCCTGAGATCAAAATGCACTTAACATTGATGCTTTTTTTCTTTGTCTACTTCCTTTTTGCCAAATTCAATTATATTCTGCAAAATCAAAACAAAAAAAACAACCCACCTTTCCCCCCTTTTTTTCTTTCTTCCCATTTCCCCTTTCTCCTTCTACCCCCCCCCCACGCTTCCTGACTGGTTTCCTAACTTTAAATGTACCAAACATTCGGGACAAGATCACAATGTAGTATCTGTTCTTCAGATGCTGCACTTCAATTTCTTGTTCTCTGTCAGTGGAGGAGAAATCCTTCACGACTGAGACAATTTTTTATTTTTGTTCCTTTTTTTCCACGCTAAGAAAAACGACCCTGGTGTCTAACTCTGTCCCGTGGGGAGGCATTGTAAATAGGAACATTAATACTGTAACTCATTCCCCTCCCCTCATTGCAAAACTCATTCATGTTCTGCAGGGCAGAGAACAAAAACGATAAAATCAACTATAAAAAAAACAAAACAAAACACTACAAACTAGTGATTGAAGATACAAAGAATCTGAAGAAAAAAAAACCCTGTAGCAAAAGAACTGGATTCAGCATTAAATAACCCGAAAAGGGTTGATATGCCGTCAAGCAGAACAAACAAACACTTTTTCATTACTTTTGTTGTTATTGTATTTGTCATCAAATCGTACGTTACCCATGATTTTCTGGTAAAGAAAACAGCCTCCCTATTCACCTTATTTTGCGCCAACAGCGTACCACATACACTAAACATTTTTCACTGAACATTCACACACGTATTTACGTTAAATTACATCAGCATAAGATTAACTTTGAAACTTTGTGCAGACGTGTCAAATTAGGAAACCTGACGAAGTGGCACTAGCCATGCGATCGCGTAGAATGCCACGCGTCCCGGAATCTTCGGCCCTTGAAGACATTGGTACGGTTTCAAAATCTCGTGACCGGATCTTTGTCCACATGCCACGAGAACTGCGGCTTGCTTAATGGCACGAGACCAGGCGCCATGTTACGAAGGTGGTTATGAGTTGTTAATTGCATGTTCGATGATGTGGAAATCTAACTGCACCGGAAGTGTGGGCTGTGGGCTATGGGATGTGGGGGTTTCACTCTCATTAGGGAGAAGAAACTGGGTGTCGACGAGCGGGATAAGATAGGTTACGGTAATGAGGGGCTGAAGAAGAAGAAGAAGAAGAAGAAGAAGAAGAAGAAGAAGAAGAAGAAGAAAAGGAAGGAAGGCAGGGCGGAAGGAAGGAGATTATGAAAGTACCTATTTACTATGCCTCCCCACGGGACAGAGTTAGACACCAGGGTTGTTTTTTAACGTGGAGAAAAGGTACAAAAATAAACATTGTCTCAGTCGTGAAGGATTTCTCCTCCACCGAAAGAGAACAAGAAATAGAAGTGCAGCATCTGAAGACCAGATACTACACTTTGATCTTGACCAAAAGGCCAAGAAAGTAGGAAATATATAAGAAAAGGGTTAATAATAGACAAATAAAAGACGAAGAAGAAGAAGAAGAAGAAGAAGAAGCAGGAATGAAAGCAGGAAAGAAGGAAGGTAGGAGGTTATAAGGGACGAAATAAAGAACTAGAAGAACAGGGATAATGATAGACGAATAAAAGATGAAAAAAGAAGAAGAAAAGGAAGAAAAGAAGAAGGAATGAAGGAAAGGAGGAAGAAAGGATGGTTATGAAAGAAGGAGATAAAGAACTAAAAGTAAGAGGATAATAATAGGCAAATAAAAGATGAAAAAAAGAAGAAGAAGAAGAAGAAGAAGAAGACGATTTAGAGGTGGAAGAAGATTTAAAGAAAATAGGGAGGAGAAGAAAAAGAAAAAAAGAGTATACGAAGCAGAGAGAGAATGAGAAAGTAGAGGGGAAGAAAAAGAAGCATTTGAAGATGAACATGATAGAAAAAAAGAAGAAAAAAGAAGAAGAAGAAGAAGAAGAAGAAGAGCGATAGAGAGTATATTGAGAGGAAAATAAAGAGCAAAGCGAAAGAAAGAGTCAGAAGAGAAAATGGATGATGACGATGATGAAGAAGAAACAGCAACAACAAAGTTACAACAACAACAACAACAACAACAACAACAACACGAATAGCAACAACAAGAATAGCAACAACAAGAATAGCAACAACAACAGCCACAACGACAAATATCGAAAAATTGGCTAAAAGCATTAACTTTTACTCTCAACTGGGCACTTTTCTACAGGGAGAAGTCGCTTTTTTCGCCGATATTTTCGAAAGTTATCGCCTCTTTTCGATTGACTAGCCTTAATTTAAACCTTCGCCAATTCCGATTTTGGCGATGGGCAAAACAGAAAACACGTCACATTTGTTTCACGTTCTTTTCCTCCTTCGCGGTATGGGTTCGAGTCTGTCTGCCTGCTACCACTTTTTTTTTGCCCAACACACCTCCACTCACCAAGGCTATAATATAGATCTCACCTGTCTGTTTAAATTTTTATATATATATATATATATATATATATATATATATATATATATATATATATGTGTGTGTGTGTGTGTGTGTGTGTGTGTATGCATGTATGTATTTATATATGTATGCATGTATGTATACATATATGTATGCATGTATGTATGTATGTATTGTCAGTTCATGTCATATGCTACTGGTACCATGTAACCCAGTACTACCTGCCTCATGGTCGGGTCACCGGCGACTAAACTGGTTCGCCCACCAGACTTGTTTGGTGAGGAGGATGGTTAGTCTCCCTGAAGGATTAAAAACAAGACCTTCCAAAGGGCGAATGAACTCTTTTTCGGGGTCAACGGTCAACTAGTACCGTGTATATTTGCATATATATATATATATATATATATATATATATATATATATGTGTGTGTGTGTGTGTGTGTGTGTGTGTGTGTTAAGGGGTGGAGAGGGCTCCCGTAAGCCTTGGTGAAGGCAACATTTCTAGGAGAAGCAAATCTCTGATTTAAAATACATAAAGCGGGAGACCAGTACCCGCATTAAGCTGGTCTGCAGTTTAACTTATTGCTGGCTATCTTGCTCTTGCCTGTTGCTGGATCTCAACATTTTGAACCGAGAGAGAGAGAGACTTAGCTGTCGTACGTAAACTAAATCTCACAACAAAAACAGACAGACATTATATATATATATATATATATATATATATATATATATATATATATATAGCTATATATTAGACTAGCAGAGGAGGTGAACTCGGCTTAGGTAATGTTGAACTCGGCTTAGGTAATGTTGAATAAATATTATATTTTAAGCTGTCCAGGTTTCGTATATTTTATGATAGAGTAATGATTTCCAAATTAAATCAAGTATTTGGTCCCACCAGCTTGAAGTGGAACCGAAAGCAAGACTATAGAACTCAAAGCTGGTGACGTTACTACTGTAACAACGTGACATGCATATTAACTGATTAAAAATTAAAAATAAACGAAGATAATTGTATAAAATGTATTATGATATTTTCAATTTTGCCCCTCCCCCAAAAACACTAAACATAAAAGAATGGTCTGGTAAAAATCCAATCATTAGAGGCCTCTAGCGCCGCTTTGTTACTTTTACTTTCGGGAAAGATTTGAAAATATGGAGACAGACAGACATATAGTTTTTTATTTATTAGACTAGCGGGGGTACCCGGCGTTGCCCGGATTTTTGGAGGTGTGGGTGTGGGGCAGAAATAAAAAAAATGGAAAATAAAGAATAAATAAAATATTTAAAAAAACAGCGAACGTGATGCAAAATAAATTCACGAACGAAAAATAAAACGGTATAAATAACCCATTTTCAATATTAAAAGTTTAAAAATCGAAAAAATGTATCTGATATGTCGGCTCGAACCTGCAATCTTGAGATAACGACGCTGCTACTATATCGACGTTTCTCTGACTGCGTGAGCAAAACTAGTCAGTTTTATTTTTTTATATTTAAACTATATCAAGAAAGAACGTTTTTGTGCATGCGTGTTTGGTTAAATTGTCATGAAGCGGTGATTTTTTTGCTACCTCTCCCTGTAGGAGAGTACCCAGTTAAGGGTGAATTAATTAATGTTTTTTGCCAATTTTTCGATATTTGTCGTCCGAAGGGTCAAGCTTCAAAAATCTACCAATCTCGTGTAAATCCGTCGCCTATGTCGAAAGTTTTTGTGGGACATACAAACATACATACATACGTTTAAACATATTTTTGCCTTTTATATAATAGACTAGCGGGGTAACCGGCGATGCCCGGGTGTTTCGAGGTGTGGTTTTGGGTAAATCAAAATTAAAGAATAAGCGAAGACTTCTTGTCCGGTGGTTTGTGTCGGTGGGGGCGAGGTGTGCTTTTGGTTAAATCAAAACAAAAGCCGTTGCTCGGGTGGGGGTAGTTTAAAAAAAGGTTTTGGTAGGTAAGTAGGAAGGATCGAACCCGAAGCCTTGAGGTGAAGTTGAAAAATAAAGTGTGAAAAAAAACGTGCGACGGTAACCACTGGACCAGCAAGAAGTAGCAGAGGAAAGATGTTTGATTTTATTTAAGTATTAAGAATTGGCAGGTGTCTGTACTTGACGACTGAATAAGGTCAACTTTTACTGCGGGGCAGTATTTTTTTTTTGGGGGGGGTTATTATACGAAACAGCCGAATCCAGACGCGGCGATCGAAAAATGTTGAATATTTCGCTTTTCAAAGTCGGGCAAATTAAATACACACGCGACCCCCCTCCCCTTGTTATGTCGAAGATATTATCATTAAGACGTGATATAAAAAGTTTTAAGAAGAAGCGAACCCCCCGCGAGAAGGCCGAGGGAACACCCCTTTTGCGGACATACACGATAAGGCACGCACACACACACACACACACACACACATACACAAACACACACACACACACAAACATGTTCGCTTTTATATATATAGATTAATGAAAGACTAATAATAAAACAAAAATACAAAGAAGACGAAAAAGAAAATAATGACGAGGAAAAGAAAGATGCAAGGGGCAGAAAAAAGAAGAAAAACAAAGAGAAATATACAAACATGAATCAAAAGAAGAGAAAAGAAATAAAACTCAAAGTAAAAACTACACAAATAAAAAAAAAAGACAAATCGACAAGTTGAACCGACCCTCTCGGGAAAAGAACATACACTTTATTTTTATTCATCCTTGCGAAATTCAATTTGTCGTGATCTGTCGACATTTGAGAGCAGTCGCCTTCAAGATTTTGTCGTCGCCGATGGGTTTATCGTTCGGATTGGACAGAAAACGATGCAGTTAGCACGCAATGCTGCGAAAACCGTTGCAAAGGAGTCCGAGGCGCTAACAGAAAAGAAAAACACCTACTCTCAGGCCGGGGTCGAACGAAGCTTTCAGAATGTTTCCGCTAAAGAAAAGGGGTTATATTCCTTAAAATGATGCAGTATGCTCGGCCTTTACACTGAAAGAGGACTTTACCACCAGTGGGTCTTAAAATGCGTATCAAATACTGAATGGGAAATGTTACCGTATATTTACAAGTAAGTAAGGTAGATAGCGAAATTGATATATATATATATATATATATATATATATATATATATATATATATATATATATATATATATATATATATATATTTGAATAAGGAAGTGGTCACCAACAACGTATATTTTTTAACATTATTTTATTATTCCCTGTCTTGGTTTTTAATTGAGAATTATGTTTGGATCATTATAATAATTTTTTCAAATCATTGAAATCGTTTTTAACGCGTTTCAGACGTTCTGTGAAGCGTCCTCTTCAGAAATTATTTTCAAAATGTGTTGGAGATGTAAAAATAGAATTTTCGTAGTTCATTTGAAATGTTTCCAAGAGGTGGAAACGTGTAAGTGTCTACTATTCATTGGAATGTTCAATTTTATTACTATTTTATTGGGCTGTGGTCACTCCTGTCTTGTGTTTCTCTCTCTCACTCTCTCTTTCTGCTTGTGTTTTTTTCTTTTCCTTTAGGGTAGGATGTGTGTGTGTGTGTTTTCTTTTATTGGTTTGAAGAATGTGGGTACTGTTTTATAGTATTATGAATCTACTTGATTCCCTAGGAAGGTGACTGTGATCCAAGATCGTTACTAATGTGTATGTGTGAGGAGATGGGCGGAGAACCAGCTCTTCTGAAATAAGGGTAGGGGTGCTTTCATTCTATTTTGATATTTATTTTTTGGATTCTTAAATTTTAGTATTGTGATTTTTCGTTTCAGTCTTAGAATGTTCGGGTATTCTTTATATTATGTTTGTTTAGATAGAAGGGTGCACTTAAAAATACGGATAGGGGATTTTTTATGTTTCTATTTATTTGTCTCCCCATGTGGGTATGGCCAGACCCAGGATCGGTTCCTAGTGTGAGGAAGATCTCGTTCCCCAGAGGGGAGAGGACAATTGAAGGGTATAGGTATGGGAGGGAGGATGATAGAAGGGATGATATATATATTTAAATATAATGGGCAGAAGTCTCTCGAGAGCTCTTTCAGCTATCATCTCATCAGGAGAAAATCAATAGCGTAAAAATAATAATACTATGTCGAAAGTAAAGAGTTCTGATGGGGAACAATTGAATGTGCCAAACATTACGGGGACATTAAAATAAAGTGTATTAACGTTTAAAAAACGATTAAAATATTGGCACAACGAGGGGGGGAGAGAAAAGATTCACAGTTCCCCAAAGAGAAACAATGCGTTAGATGTTTCCTTTTG
>NC_136525.1:49770409-49822909 GCF_053919585.1 Euprymna scolopes
GAAGATCGAAGGTTTCGTCGACCGAAACGTTCTGAAAATGACACTTAAGATGAGAACAGTAGTCCGACGATTTCGAATTAATATGAATAACCAATCCTCATCTCCAAAAAGCAGAATCGTAATTAAGTTTTGGTCTATCGTTCTAACTCACAACGAGTTTGTGCAACAATATATATATATATATATATATATATATATATATATATATATATATATATATATATATATATATTAGTTACATTGTTTTTGCAGACGGCTTTGTCAGTTTCATAACACAAAATTGCCTCTGAGGCTGCAGTTTGGTAGTCGGATCAAAGTATCTAGAGGGAACACTTTATTCAAATGTCTATTTACGTCTGACGGTCGACCGATTGTCTGATCGATATTGCCAGGTTTCTATATTTTTCATTCTGAATCATTCATAGCAGGCGAACTATTTTTTTTTCTTAGATACCCCTGGAGTTCTATCCGTTAATGACTGTCACGTTAATGTCTTAGCTAACATTTTTCTTAAATATTAAAGTGGTCAATTGACTGGTTGATATATTAGCTAGTATATAGTCTTGCTTATGCAGAATGTGCTATAAATAAACAGATCAAGTTTTGACAGGCTCACACCCGTAATGGCTCTCGTCTTGGGGAGGCCTCAAGTTTTGACAGGCTTCTGGGTTTGACCTTTACTCCTGATCTTAAATGGAATACGTACATCAAATCTGTTGCCAAGGCCGCTGGAAAAATGGTCGGATCCTTCTATCGATCCAGTAGATATCTCACTGCTGATGCATTCCTCCATCTATATAAGAGCCAGATACGTCTAAGGATGGAATACTGTTGCCACATATGGGCAGGAGCTGCTAGAAAAGACTTGTCCTGCCTTGATAGGGTTCAAAATAGACTTCGTGGCCTGGTGGGAGATGTCCTTTTCTCTTCGCTGCAACCTCTATCTCACAGAAGAGATGTTGCGAGTTTGTCTCTGTTTTATCGGTATTTTCATGGAAAGTGTTCGACTGAGATTCAATCTATAGTCCCCCCTCGCCAAACTTTCACAAGAAACAATAGACTAGCTGAAAACATTATCAATAATTTCCCCCACTCTTTATCTGTGCCTAAACCTAAACATAGATTCCATGAGCAAAGCTTCTTTCTTAGAACTGCACACCTGTGGAATCGTCTTCCGTTTTCCTGCTTTCCAGCTGTCTATAATATGGTTGTCTTCAAGTCCAACGTGAACAAGTTTCTGATGAGCCGTTCCACTTAAGTTAACAAATTTACCGAACTTCCATTACTATTGATTACTATATTGTCCTTTTGACTACTCTACACTCTTTAACCCTTATCCTTGAGTGGCCTATCGGCCTTGATAAGTGGTGACGCTTATGTAAAAAAATAGCAATTATTGTGAGTAGATAAAACTTTTTTCAGAGATACGTCGGTAGATTTATACGTGAAAGACTCTGTGACACTTCAGTCTAAATAGCAATGTTTTTGCCAAATAGTAAAATGGCTTTGTTGTGTAGTGTAATATTAGTTAGTACGTTTTGCAATTGCTAAGACATGTGCTAGACAATGCAAACCGTAAAAGATCGAGGGCTAATCTTCTATGGTTAAAACCGTTACTTTAGGATCTTTATCGTGAGTTTTCACTGCATATAACTCTGTTATCACTAATTTTTAAATATTGATAATTAATTAAATTTATCTTATTGCGGACTATTATCCTCATCTTTATTAGTTGTTGTTGTTGTTGTTGTTTCAAGACGTTTCGGCCAACTATTCCTCTGGTTTCGTCAGGTGGTAACCGCAACGGTTTAGGAACTCCGAAGCTAATCAAGAACCTTGATTCCAGTAAAGCAACTGAGGCTTGGCCTTCGTGCCGGGACGTCAATAAAAAATGTTTTAAAAATTGGGAGTTACTAGGACGTCCCCCAATATGAAAGGGTGAATGCGGTATTATGGTGAAAGAAGATACTAGCTGGGAGAAACTTTTGACTTTGTTTAGTTCTGGAGTGACAAGGATGACCAACGACCCCCAAAATCCCCCCTTTTGAGTTGGCCATGTGCCTAAGTTTTTTGTTCATTGTTGATTTTTACTGTATTTTTTTAACATGAATAAAAGATTTAATATCTCAAAGTGTAGCATCTGTTCCGGCAGATACTGCAAGCAAAGACCATATGTGGGGGTAACTCTACATATCAGACCTTGGTCAATGTAGGGGCAACCCTTCATACCAATTGTCACTATCCAGCTCCCATTTCCCACCCATTGGGAGCTGGTCCCCTTTTTCCCTTCCCCCTCCCTCTCTCTCCACATTAAAAAACGGCCTTGTGCCTAATTTGCTCAGTGGGGAAGCAAATAAATACAATCTGTTCCGGCAGATACTGCAAGCAAAGACCAGATGTGGGGCCAACCCCACATACCTGACCTTTAACCAGCTCCCATTTCCCACCTCTCGGTAGCTGGTCCCCTTTTTCCCTTCCCCCTCCCTTCACTCCTCAGATTAAAAATCGGCCTTGCGCCTAATTTGCTCGGTGGGGGAGCAAATAAATACCATCTGTTCTGGCAGATACTGCAAGCAAAGACCATATGTGGGGGCGACCCCACATATAAGACCTAGGTCAATGTAGGGGCAACTCTTCATACCAATTGTCACTATCCAGCTCGCCGACTCCCCGGGGAGTTGGTCTCCATTTCCCCTTCACTACTCACATTAAAAATCGGCCTTGTGCCTAATTTGCTCAGTGGGGGGGGGCAAATAAACACCCTGTTCTCCAGGTGCTACACTTCAATTTCTTGTTCTGTCACTGGAGAAGAAATCCTTCACGACTGAGACAATTTTTATTTTTGTTCCTTTTTTTTTCCACATTAAAAAACGACCCTGGTATCTAACTCTGTCCTGTGGGGAGGCATTGTACATGGGAACTGACGCTGACGCTATTCCAATTATAGTGTTAAAATAGCTTCAACCAGAACTTGCCTCCATACTTACAAAACAGTTTAAGCGTTGCCTTAAGGAGAAGTGTTTTCCAACACGCTGGAAAACCGCATCATTATTTAAGAATTCAGGTGATAAGTCATTTCCCTCTTAGTACAGACCAATAAGTCTCCTAAGTTTCGCCCAACAATTCTTCTGGTCTTCGTCAGGTGGTAACCGCAACTGGTTAGTAACTCCGAATCTCCTAACTATTTGTAATTTTACATAATGTTTATTCAGGTATAGGGCAATATTTTTTAAATAATTTTCGGCCGAAAATTGAGCTATAAAGGAGTCAAAGTTCAAAAGACTAAACCTTTGCGATATCTAGCGAACTATTCGGCCAATTTTGGGTTTAAACATTTGAAATTATACATAAAAGGTATTCAGACATGGAGCAAGCTTTTGAATCAGGTTTTGGGCGAAATTTTGGCTGGCAAGAGGTTTAAGTTGAAAGCGTTGACATTTGAAGACTCTACCAAATTCCTCCGTCAATTTTGGTTCTAAACAGTTTAAATTTTCGATGTAGGTTACCTGGACATGAGTCAAAGTTTTTAATATATATATACATATTCACATAAAGTTATGAACCGTACATAGCACCTGAGCAAAGTCGGGCTGAACTGCTAGTATATATATATATATATATATATATATATATATATATATATATATATATATATATATATATATACACTAGCATGGGTGCCCGGCGTTGCCCGGGTGTTTGGAGGTGTATGCTGAGCAAAAAAAAAAAAACACAAAAAAACTGTCAATTTTTTAAAAATTTACCCCTATTATGACCCCTTAACATTTATTGTTTTGAGGTCAAGTCCAGTTATTAAGTTAGATCCATGTCCAAGGAACCTTTATCTAAAATTTCAAGTGTTTAGACACAAAATTGTTGAAGGAGCTTGGTAATGTTCTCAAAGGACAAATCGTTGACCTTTGACCCCTCACCAGCCAAATTTCTGGCCGAAAACGGATCACATCGATTTTCCCAAATCTCAGTACCGTGTATATCAAATTTCGAGTCTGTAGACTTAAAACTGTCAGAGTTATTGCGTAGGGAAATGTACACAGACACACAGACACACACACAGACGGACACGTTCACTTATATATATATATATACATACACACACACACACACACACATATATATATATATATATATATATATATATATATATATATATATATACATATTTATATAAATTACAGAAACATATATGCAAATATATAGCGGTGTTTCTGTATAAATGAATTTAATATAATATCTATCTATCTATCTATCTATCTATATATATATATATATATATATATATATATATATATATATATATATATTATCGGCTTGTTTCTTTTATGATAAACTGTTTACTGCTTTTCCATTATCTCTCCGTTCCATTGTTTATTTACGGTATGTCATAATTTATTGTCATATCTGCGCAAATTCTAAACGTTTCTAAAGCGCGAACTCAAATTTATTTTTACCCCTTCCTTGAAATCGAAGCGCACTTCATTTCAAATTTACTCCTCCTCCTCCTCCTTCTCCTTATACAACAACAACAAAAATTCTTAAACGCAAATCCCATCACATTTATTTCGATCCGTTTTCTTTTTTTTTTTGCTTCTCCAAAATGTCGCCGTTTAAAATTTCCTCTCTCGCAATCTCTTCCCCCCTTCTCTCTCTCTCTCTCTCTCGGTCTCTCTCTTTCTCTCTCTCTCTCTCTCTCTCTCTAGCAACCTCTCTCTATTTTGTATTTGTTTTTCTATTTCTGATCTGTCTCCCTCACGTGGTCTCACTCTTTCTCGCTCTCTATCGCTCTTCCATATATTTACTTGAAGGATTAAAACCAAGCGAAACACAATTTATTATCTATCTCTGTGTCTCTTTGTCTCTCTTTCTCTCCCTCGCTCCCCTTCTCTCTCTCGCTCTCTCTCTCTCTCTCTCTCTCATATATATATATATATATATATATATAATAGCAGAAGTACCCATGAACAAAACTTATTTCTTAGAACTGCATGCCTGTGGAACTGTTCCGTCTGTCTGCTTCCCACCTGACTACAACCTGGATGTCTTCAAGTCCAACGTAAACAAATTCATTAAATCATTAAATTCATTAAATCTCCACACTAACATACTGTACTTGCAATGACCCTTATCTCTGAGTGGCTTCAGGGCCTTGATAAGTGGTGACCACCGTGTAAAAAAAAAATGTACCCGTCGCTGACTGGGTTCAAAAACAGCCTACAGAAAATGGACAGTGATTGATGAAAGTATGATAGGTTAAGAAAAAAGAGGGGTTGTAAAGAGATAGGTTTTGAGATGAGCATTATACATATTAATTTATTTTTTTATTTCGGACTTGCCACCTGACGAAGGCCAGAGGAATAGTTGGCCGAACACAAAAGAGATGTAAAAAACAACAATACACTCAACGCCATATTTTGTCACATCATGGAAAACGACCACCATTTTGATTTTAACAAAGCAACTTTCCTTAAACACATACATAACAGATCCACACGACGTTTAATTGAGTCAGCTATAATCTCCCATTCCAGCAAAATAATTAAGCAAAGAAAAGGTTTTTTCCACGTTGCTCCCTTTCTGTCGAAAATAATTATCAAAGAAAACAACTTAGACACCGGTTAAACGCGAAAAAAAAAAAAATTCGTAATTTCACTTAATTTTATTTTTATTTTACTTATTTACTGTATTTTATCATTATCTATTTTTAGACTCCATTTTATCACCTCCTATTCTTATTTTTAGATACCATCTTTTAAGTTACTGCGCTATTTTATCCCAATTCAATTATTTCTAATTTAAAAAAAACAAAAACAAAAACGATTCTTTCGTAATCTCGTGTCATTTTATTTATTTAATCTATCACCGCTATATTTCCAAACACAATTTTTAATCTCTACGATATTTTATCTTTTAGACGTAATCCACTACACTAGTTTACTCTAATTAGTTCTTCTCTCATAAAATGTATATACATGTATATATGACATCTAATTTACATAAGGAAAACACGCTGCTCTCCCCCATCATTATATATAGCCCCAATCCTCCGACTCTCTCGTCAATGACCATCCCTCTTGAAGAAGCCCGCATAAATCGGGCGAAACGTTAAGTATCCAGGTCCTTCCACCTCCATTTTATTTCATATCGTCGGATTTAATCCAGCTCAACAATCATATATATATATATATATATATATATATATATATATATATATATATATATATATATATATGACACAACATAACAGTAAAAAGCTTAAGTCATAGCAGATAGATCCGACGTTATTGTTGGACTGAAAGAGTATTTGCAAATGCCCCGCCCACCCATGCAATTGATTGACATCGAGATCTGTTAACTGCTCATTTCCTAATCAAATCGATTGTCTGCTCTAGTTAGGAACCTCTCCTCGCAGTGTATTTGAGATGAGCATTATACATATTAATTTATTTTTTTATTTCGGACTTGCCACCTGACGAAGGCCAGAGGAATAGTTGGCCGAACCGTCGTGAAAAACAACCAATAAAGATGAAAACAACAACTAATAAAAAGGAGATTAATAGTCCGAAATAATAATAGATTAATAGGTTTCGCTACTCAAATATATATATATATATATATATATATATATATATATATATATATATATATATATATATATATATATATATATATATATATATATATACTAGCAGCTGTACCCGTCGCTGACTGGGTTCAAAAACAGCCTACAAAAAATGGACTGTAATTGAGGGAAGTATGATAGGTTATGAAAAGGAGGGGGTTGTAAAGAGATAGGTTATGAAAAGAAGGGGGTTGTAAAGAGATAGGTTTTGATACTCAAAAATTTTACCCTAAGCAAAATATGATGAAAGTACGGATAATTTTCGCGAAAATATAATTTTTTATATCAACTTTGTTTCCATTCGTAGCCAAGAGTGACCAATAAAATGATGTTTCCTTACAAAGATAAAATATTATATATAAAATAATATAAATATACAAGAAATAAATATTACCATAGTCAATAAAAGTTACTTTTATGGTAGAATAGTTCATTGGTTTGTATTTTTAAGTAGTTTGTAAAAAAAAAAAAATTTATTCACGAACCGGTTTTTAAAAAAAAATCAAAATGGCAGCGACTTTGTAGTGGAGAGCCCCGTTTTCAATTTGAAGGAGCATTCTGTGTTTACAATTTAAGAGAGTTACGTCAACGTAAGGGATATTTATAAACATATTTTAATGTTTTCCGTTATTTTGTACTTGAGGAATATTCGATTATGGCATGTGTAGTTTATATAAAAATTCATTTAAGTAGTTATCGCCTCAAATTTCTTATTAATTTCGGTTAGCTGAAATTATTTCAAATAAAGAGCATTAAAAACTATTTCAAAACAAAAAAAAAACATGAACTGAACTTTTATTGACTATGGTAACATTTATTTCTTGCATATTTATTTTTTCGGGTAGTCATTTGTTGGCTTTTCTGCTAAACACTCTTATTAAATAATATTGATGAAATATCGAAAAACAAAGAAAAAAACAGTTTTGAAAAATAATGAAGCTTTACTTATTTTATAAATTTATGTATACATACTTATGAAAATATCATCAATAAATTATAAATTATTATACATGTTTGCAATTACGAAACTAAATTAAACTAAACTAAAACTAAAACTAAGCTAAAACAGACCGATTGACCTTAACATTTATATAAAATAATTTATTTATTTGAATTGAAACGATACATAATTCAATTCATTTGACTGTTATAATCAAGTTTATTACTATTTCAATTATAATTCTTAGTATCAGTTAATTCTAATTACGTCTGCTTGTCGGGATTGTCGGGTGTATTTACGCCGAGGAGATGCGGGGGCTTGTAGTTTGTCGGAGCATTCACCATTAAAATACTTGCAAAACCGGTTTTTCTCTTGTTCTCTCTCTCTCACACACACACACACTGTCTCTCGGTCTGCCATGCCGAATGAAGCACACAATATTTACTTTTTTATACAAGGGAGTAACCACTTATCAAGGCCTGAAGGCCACTTGAGGATAAATGTTAATGCTTGCAATGTTGTCAATGAGAGAGCAGTGTAATGATTGCTAGCGGAGAAAATTTGGTAGAAATGGATTATTTAAGGGTCGTCTCAACAAGAACTGTTTACATTGGACTTGAAAACAAACACGTTTTAGTCAGCTGAAAAGCAGCATAGCAGAAAAAGAGTTTCACAAGCGGGAAATTCTAGGAAAGAAACTTTGTTCATGGCATTTGCGTTTAGATCCCGGTACTGATAGACAGTGGGGAAACTTGTTGATAGTGGTTGTAGGGAGATGAGGATATGGGTCAATGAGTGCAATATTGTTGGTGAGACAGCAACGGAATGATCGATAGCAGTGGAAATGTTGTACAAATTTACTATTTAAGTGTAGCCTCAACTAGAACTTGTTTAAATTAGACTTGGAGGCGACTTGTTGAAGTCAGCTGAAAAGCAGCATAGCGGAACAGAGTTCCATAGACGGGCAATTCGAGGAATGAGGCTTTGTTTAGTATTTGCGTTTAGATTCAGGCACAGATAGAGATTGAGGTGAATTGTCGATAGTGGTTGTAGAGAGACGAGTGCTTTTTATGAAGTTTTAGTGGGGGAACCATAGATTGAGGCTCAGACGTTGCGAGCCTATCCTTGTTTTATCGTTATTTCCATGGCAGGTGCTCGTCTGAACTCCAATCTCTGGTCCCCCTCTCCAATCTTTCACGAAAAACACCCGTCTAGCTGAATCCACTGTGAAAAAATTCCCCCACTCTTTATATGTGCCTAAATCAAAACGCGGATTCCATGAACAAAGCTTCTTTCTTAGAACTACACGCCTGTGGAACTCTGTTCCGTCTGCCTGCTTCCCACCGGATTACAACTTGGATGTTTCAAGTCCAATGTTAACAAATTCCTAATGAACCGCCCCCTTAAGTAAACACTTCATCAAATCTCCACACTAACGTAATGTACTTGCAATAACCCTTATCCCTGAGTGGCTTCCGGGCCTTGATAAGTGGTGATCACTGTGTAAAAAAAAAAAAAAAAACCTGCCGTGAAAATAACGAAAAAGCAGAGCCAGGTCAGCAACGTCTATTTTGTGAGGAAGGGGGTTGCCCAATTCAGGACAAATTAAAACAAGCCAATCCAAATTGTCAGAAAAATTATAACTGGAATCCTACCAGTCACCAATATACCACATTTACTTGAAAGATATCCTCAAATTGGTTTGATATTTTTTTTTTTTTTTTTTTTTTACGTTTTCATAAATTTTACGGGATCATCCGCTCTATCCATTTAACGAAAAACTTACGGTTACTAAGAGATATAAAGCACAGTTATATCTTAACATAGCAACGAACAGTAGCAGCTATGGCGCCAGTAGCATGATGTGTGTAACATACGAGAGGTGTTCCGAAATGAATTACCCTTATGTTTTATTCCGCCCAAATGAATCAGTAGAGGGTCTTAAACTGCATTATTCACTTGTGCATTCATAACCTGAATCATTACTCTTTTGAATTATTGACGGTGAGAGAGTAAGAGCGCAAAGGCTTTGATGGACGTGGGCAGAAGGCAGAGATGCGTCATTGAATTCATGGGACAATTCCTTTCAGAATGGCGGTGACCATGTAGAAAAATAAAGTTGGGGACACTAAACGTCGCTCGTTTTTACAGTACCACTCCCGTCTTCGGTTGTGTTCAACATTTTCGGTTTAAAAAAAAACACGAACCTTTAAGAAATCCGACAGATTAACTAATGTTTAACGATTTTTTTTCTTTTTTTTTTACACAGTGATCACTATTTATCAAGGCCCGGAAGCCACTCAGGGATAAGGGTTATTGCAAGTACATTACGTTAGTGTGGAGATTTGATGAAGTGTTTCTGATTTGTTTCTGACATAACCCATCCCCATCATACTAAAAAGGCAAGGACCTCTCTTATGTGTACCATGTCACGAACCCTATACAGTAAAACACTTTTTGCGTGACTGCTATGACCTCACACAAATTCGTCAATACTACTACAAGCCCACAAACTTAAAAGAACTCGTCGAAAAAGAAAACCCTAAAAACCATTCTAAATTTCTTAAAGAGAACAAATCTTTAACCATAAAATGTAAATGCCATCAAACAACAAACTATACTAAAACATTGCCCGAATATACCCAGCGAAAATCGATTCTAAAAATCTAAAAAATGTAAATCATATATACAGCATTAAATGACTAAAAGAAGGTGTATATGCTGGTTAAACAAACAAACAAACAAACAAACTTTCTGAATAACTGTCTTACGGTCCCACCACTCGCACTAGCTCCCTCACTCTTTTCTTACAATCTTTCTCCCACGCGCGCTCGCTGGCTGTTTCTCACTCATTCTCTCTCTCTCTCTCTCTCTCTCTCTCTCTCTCTCTTTCTCTCTCTCTCTCTCACACACACACACACACACACACACACACACACGCACTCTTTTTCTCTTTTCTCGTTATTTCTCTTTCGTTCTAACTCAAACAATTTCACTTCCCCTCGTTCTAATCCTCTCTTGCCCTCTCTCTCTTTTTCGTACTCTAGCTCCCCCTTTCTCTCTCTCTCTCTCTCTCTCTCTCTCTCGTTTTATATTGCTTTTTCTCTATCTCACAGGCATACTTTCTCTCTCGCGTACTACATCATTCTTTCTTTTTTAACTTTATTCTCTCTCTGGCCCCCCTCTCTCTCATTCGCTCTCTCACCCACTCTCCACTCCCTCTTCGAAAAGTACACCTACTCTCTCTTTCTTTCTCTTTCTCTCTCTCTCTCTCTCTCTCTCTCTCTCTCTCTCTCTCTCTGTCGCTCTGCTACGTCTTCTGTCTTTGAATTTCGACGGGTTAAAACCAAAGAAATCGCAAATAAGTCTTCCCCCCTCCTCTCTGATTCTGTCTCCCTCAAACACACGCACCATCGTTCTCTTTATCTCTCTCTCGGGCAGACTACACATACTAACCGTTTCTCTCTCTATATCTATCTCTCTCTCTCTTTCTCTTTCTCTCTGTATATAATCCCCTCTCTCTTTCTCCCACTATCACACACAGAACACACACATCCTCGGTCTCACTTTTTCTCTCTTATGCGTCCTTTTCTTTTTCGAGGTCTTCCTTTGTCGTGGTCTCTCTCTCTCTCTCTCTCTCTTTCTTTCTATATATCTATATCTCTTTCTTTCTATATATCTATATCTCTTTCTCTCTCTCTTTCTATTTATTTATCTCTCTTCCTATCTATATCTCTTTCTCTCACTTTCTATCTATCTATCTATCGCTCTGTTTCCATCTATTTATATCTCTTTCTCTCTCTCTCTCTCTCTCTCTCTCTCTCTCTCTGTTTCCATCTATCTATTTCTCTCTCTCCCTTCCTCTCTCTCTCTCTCTCTCTCTCTCTCTCTCTCTCTTTGTCTTTGAACTTGGCTTCGACAGATCAAAACCAAACAAATCACAAACGAATTCTTTTATCTGACTAAAACCACCTGGACATTTTAGTTTCAACACAAGGAATTAAAAAAAAAATAAATAAATAAAAAAAATAAAAAAAACAACAAATGACAATCATTTAAATAGATCGATTACCATCAGAAAATTAATTATTCTTTTTGCGTATTTCTTTTCTTTCTTTTTTTTTTTTTGACGATTAAAAATATAATTACTACAAAACCCAATAAACGTCCGCATTAATAAACGTTATCGCTGCGTTTTAAAATAAAGTCATTTCCTTTCACTGCCTGCAATCGATTATTTAGTTTTACGGCATATCCACCCTCATTGCAGTAACCCTTACTCGCTTCCCACAAGGACCGAGTTAGACACAAGGTTTTGGTTTTGAACGTGCGTAAAATCTAACTCCCCATTTAGAGGCATTCTGGATTGGGACAAAAAATAAAACAAATGCTACAGTCCCAAAAATCTACAATAAAAATATCCTGCAGTAAAAAAAAAAAAATAAAGAACAGATACTACACTTTCAAATATTTATTTACACAAAAGTTAAAATGTTCCATTCAGGACAAATTAAAAAGAAGGCAATACAAATTGTCATAAAAATTACAAGTGGAATTCTCTTAGTCACCAATATACCACACTTACTTGAAAGATATCCTCAAATTGATTTGATATTTTTTTACTTTTTCATGAACTCGCATTTTAGCCCGGCGTTGCCCGGGTGTTTGGATGTGTATGTTGAGCAAAAAAAAAAAAAGAGGTAATTTTTTAAAACTTTAACCTCTATTATGACCCCTTAACATTTATTGTTTTGGGCTAAAATCAAGTTATTAAGCTAGATCCACGCCCAAGGAACCTATATCTAAAATTTCAAGTGTTTAGCCCCAAAATTTTCGGAGGAGTTTGGTAAAGTTCTCAAAGGTAAAATCGTTGAACTTCGACATCTTAACATCAAAATTCCTGGCCACAAACGAATTACAAAGATTTTCTCAAATCTCCGTACCCTGTATATCGAATTTCGAGTCTGTATACTGAAAATTGACAGAGTTATTGCGTAGGAAAATGTACGCAGACACACACACAGACACGTTCACTTCTATATATAGAATATGTTTCGAGATCAGCCGTTCTATACATTTAAAGAAATACTTAGGGTTACTGAGAGACACCAAGTACAGTTACATCTATACATAGCGACGAACAGTAGCAGCTATGGCTCCAGTAGCATGATGTAGACGCGTGTAACATACGAGAGGCGTTCCAAAATGAATTCCTCCTATTTTTTATTCCACCCAAATGAATCAGTAGGGAGTTGTAAACTGCATTGTTATGATTGAACTTGTAGATTCATGACCTGAGTCATCTCTCTGTCGAAGTTATTGACGGTGTCAGACTAAGAAAGCAACCACTTTCATCGACGTAGATAAAAGGCAGAGATGCCTCATTGAATTTCTGTGAAACTTTCTTTGAGAATAGCGGTGACCATATAGAAAAATAAATTCAGGATCACTAAATGCTGCTCGTTTTAATGGTACCACCCCCGTCTTCGTTGCTGTTCAACATTTTAGGTAAACAAAACATATGCGCCTTTACTTTTTGAACGACCCTCGTATATCAAATGCGCCCCGGATGCATGCGCACAGCGATCGGCCATCTTTGGAAAAAGTGCGTGCAAAATAGTGGTGACGATGTTGAAACATTCATTCTGAAGCACAAAAGGTTGCACGTTTTAAAGTGATGGTTTCTGTTTTGGTAGTTCTTAAACTTTTCGAGTTAAAAAATAGAAGACTTTATTTGATTACGACCCTCGGATTTAGTGAATGCATGTTTTGCTGATTGTACCTCTGTGGTTGTGTTTATTATTGAAGGCCTGTAAGGCTACAGCAAAAATTTCATTAGTCGACATATTCTCTATCTATATAAAAGCCAAGTACGTCCAAGAATGGAGTACTGCTGTCACATCTGGGCAGGAGCTGCTACAAACAGCCTATCCTGCCTTCACAGAGTACAAAATAGACTTCGTAGCTTAATGGGGTGGTGCTCTTTTCTCTTCCCTGCAACCTCTCTCCCATAGAAGAGACATTGGAGCCTGTCTTTGTTTTATTGTTATTTCCATGGCAAGTGCTCGTCTAAGCTCCAATCTTTCACAAAAAAAACACACGTCTAGCTGAAACCACTGTCAATGATTTTCCCCACTCTTTATCTGTGCCGAAATCAAAACGTAGTTTCCATGAACAAAGCTTCTTTCTTAGAAGTGCACGCCTGTGGAACTCTCTGCCGTTTGCCTGTTTCCCACCTGACTACAACTTGGATGTCTTCAAGTCCAACATAAACAAATTCCTGATGAATCTCCCCTTTAAGTAAGACACTATCAAATCTCCATTACTAGCGATTGCTACGATATTATCCCATTGATTACTGTACACGCAATAATCCTTATCCCCGAGTGGCCTGTGGGCCTTAATAAGTGGTGATTGCCATGTAAAAATAAATAAATGAATAAAAAATACGCAGACGATTCTACAATGAAGGATAACACTCTCTTTGAAAGTGAGCATGGAGTGCAATGCGGCAAAAAGCGATTCGTTAATAGGGGATGTAGTTAGTCCCATTGATAATCCTTTTTTGAACACTCCCTGTGTGATGGACGCCATAGGTTTGTGCACCAGTCGAGATATGGCAACAATACTCAATAACCGTCAGAATGATGACTATATTTAAATTACAATAGAAAAATGCGAGCTTGATAAGTAAACATGTTAAGCTTAAACATAGAAAAGTAAAGGACTAGTTGTTAAAACTGGAAAAGAAAAGGACAAGACATTCTAGTAAAAATCCCAATAAATTTATAACTTGGACGTGAAGGATTAAGATTGCAGCATTAAGAATTGATTATATAATGTTACAAATTGAATTTGAAAGAAAAATTCTTAATGCTTCATGATATTTTAAGTTATAAATTTATTACATGTTTTACTAGAATATCTTGTCCTTTTCTTTTCCCGTTGTAACAACTAGTCCTGTACTTTCCCATGTTTAAGCTTAAGCAAATTTTTTTCGTGCCCGCATTTTTCTACTGTAATCCATGATTTTTCCAGGCTTCCAGTAAACTCACTTGTTCTTTGTTTAATTTCAGTCTTATTTTATTTTTTTTTTGCCCTATGTAGTTGGAAGATTCGACATTTTTTTCCATTTGCAGTTAACCCGACGAAGGCCGGAGGAATAATTGGTCGAAACGTCGTGAAAAGAACTATAAAATGAGGATAATAGTCCAAATGATTAAATAAAAAAAATTGTATCTGACAAGTTTATCGCCGCACAAACTGAAGGGTCCGGCAGATAATATCAACAGTGCGTTCTTTCATAAAACAGAGGTGCGTTCTAAATAAATGCTTCTATTCAGAGTACAACTGGACCATTATACTTGAATTCTGCATTATAAATTTTAATTCAAGTCATTATGTAAACATAATTTTCCATAATCAACAGTAGGTTCTCTACAGTGCAATGTAGACTACGATATATTGTAAACTAAGTCACCGCAGGAAGGCATATGAAGCTTCCTCCTAGAAAACCGCGGTAGGGTCCTGATTAGAGCAGGCAGTCAATCGATTTGATTGAAAAATGTTCGATTTACAAATTTCGACGACAATAGAAGTATTGGAAGTGTTTAATATTTATTGATTAATCTTCAATACCGAGCAACCTTGGGTCCCACTGCTAGTAAATAAATAATGATTATATTACGATGAAAGTTATTCTATACATGCCTAAAAATCCAGCAAGATTTGCTGTCTAGCACAAAGCTATTGGCTTTTTGGGAAATCTTCCGTCTCTCGTATCCATCTTGGTGCGAATTGATTAGCGCAGTGACGGTTAAGAGGTGAAGAATTCGGTCTGATAGGTTCCAGGACCCGTCCGGCTAGACGATAAATCTCAACACTGGAACACATCAAAACGGTTCCATGTTGCACATTCTGCGATCGATCTTCTATTGTCTTTAAGACAAGACGCAGATCCGGAGATTTCAACTCAAGCGATCTATTACGTTTAATTCTCGCACGAAGAAAAATTGGTAAAATGTAAAAGTCGGTTTTGACAATGTTGTTGTTGGAAAAAACGTCGCTACAAAGATTGATGAGTCGTCTTGAACTTTGGAGGAAGGAGTAGTGCTTCTACAAAGACCCCGCCAAGATCGTGTATTAAGATCATCTGGTCTGCACGAAGTCGTCTGCGCATATTACAATGTGCAACGATGAAATTATCGCCCTAGTAAAAACGACATGATTCCATTTCTGTTTAATGAAAACCAATTTTATTTTTTCGGTTTCAGACCATCTACTAGTTGGCCAATACTGTACAAATCCCAAGAGCGATAGGAGCCTGTATCATGTCTAAAGGTGACACAGTGTTCAACGAGCGAGATCGGAGATGCGCCTCTTTACAACTCATGCTCTCTACCGATCCAAGTCATGACAACATGACCAGTGCCAGCACCCTAAGAATGCATTGATGGATTGCCAGGAATAACAACAGAAGTATCCAGGGCGATGAAAATAAAGTTATGGTCTTTGGTGTGGTTTCAAGTGAAAGCCACATAATGCCACCTCACATCTACAAAGTTGGCTTGAAAGTCAGCACCAATATGTACTTGGATGTGTTGAAGAGTGTGGTGATCCTCTGGTTCAAATAGGTTCCCGCTGGCAGACCCTGGGCGTGGCAGCAGGACTCGGCGCTTACCCACAATTTCAAAGAGACTCAGGCTTCACTGTAGAAAGAGAGCTACGACTTTATCCCCTTTTCTCACTGGTCCCAATCCTCCTCAGACATGAACCTGCTAGACTACTCCGTTTAGTCATACGTCGATAGCATCACCATCATTATCACCCAAACCAGCTTGATCGCCACCATCCGCTGAGCATTTGCTGAGTGCCCGCCAGTGCTTAAAGAAGAGGCATGCTCCCAGTTCCGCACCCGTATCGAGGCAATAATTGAGACTGAGGGCGGCTACTTTGAATAGATGTCAGCTCTCCTACATAATTATGTAACCTGAATTGATTTTTTCGATAAAAGTTTTAAAAATAAAGCTGTAATGCTGTTTTCTTTAGGGCGACAGCTTTATTGTTCCACCTGGAATAGCTATTCGTTATGCGTTCAAGAGTTTAGTTTTTTTTTTACTGACTATATCTGAAGGTAAAACCCGCAACATGAAATCATAGTCGGTAATCTTTCACAGTTAAACACAATATCATTAGTTGTAATAGTTTCCTAAAAATACAAATATAGAAGTATTGGCGTAAGGGTTAGATTTCCCTAGAGAACCGCGGTAGGGTCCTGATTAGAGCAGGCAGTCAATCGATTTGATTGAAAAATGTTCGATTTTACAAATTTCGACGACAATAGAAGTATTGGAAGTGTTTAATATTCATTGATTATTCTTCAATTGCGAGCAACCAAATGATTATATTACAATGAAGGTTATTATCTGCATGCCTAAAAATCCAGCAAGATTTGCTATCTAGCACAACGCTATTGGCTTTTGAGGAAATCTTCCGTCTCTCGTATCCATCTTGGTGCGAATTGATCCTCTGGTTCAAGCAGGTACCCGCTAGCAGACGCTGGGCGTGGCAGCAGGACTTTTTAAAATGATATTGCAATGAAAGTTAGTCTATACATGCCTTCAGATAGATGGTCTGTATTTACTTGCTTCCCCACGAGAACAAATTAGGCATGAGGCTGTTGTTTTAATGTGGAGAGGGGGAGGGGCGAAAGGGAAAAGGGGACCAACACCCGAGAGGTGGGAAATGAAAGCTGGATAGTGAGAGCCTCTTAGTATATAGGGTTGTCCTTACATGAACCAGAAGCCCATCGTCATACGGAAAAATGGTCTTTGATCGCAGCATCTGCCGGAACAGATACTACACGTTGAGATAGTATTTTTTTTATTCGCAAGAAAAAATACGATTGGGAAAAATGAATAAAAAATTTAGGCACAAGGCCAACTCAAAAAGAAGAGGATGATTATGAGGTTAGTTGATTCATCTCGTCGTTATTGTAAATTTTAAAAGATTTCTCTCTCAGCCAGCATCTTTTATCATGGTTACCCTTTTAAATTTGTATTTATGTGTGCGTGGTGGGAGGTGGAGTGTTCCTACTTCCACCCAATTTTAAAACATTTTTATTTGCATAAAAAAATACAAAAAAGATAATAATATTAATAAAATTTCATTTGTGTCGAGGGACATGAAAAAAAAAGAGACCCTGGTTAGTAAGGCTCTCCCAACCCTGTCTGAAATGCTAGACCACCCGTTTCACTCTGGTTTGTAAAGGAACCAGGGTTTCGCGGGCAACCTTTCAATGGAGGGGGAGGGGTCGTGTGCTACATAGTGGAGAAAAGAAAAAATTGGCGGTGAGGGCGGAGGGTGTTAATGTTTGATTAGATTTCCTCCAAGATGGGTTGAATTTCGAGAGGAAGGGTTAGGGTTAGGGTTAGGGTTAGGGTTAGGGGTCTTGGAGGCTAATAAGTGAAACAAGATTTATAAGTAAGGAAATAAAATTGGAAAGAGGCGACGGAAATCCCAGAACCGCGCGCTCCACACCTAGGCGGAGAACACGTGGTCCGAGAGCCACAAAAGTCCCTTCTGTGAGAGGAAGGTATGTCTTCAGATGATGGGCTGTCGCATAGCCTATTTCAGTGGGGTAACTGAACAGTGTGGGATCATATGGTCGGTTTCCTGGACGTCTTCTTTGCACTTTGGGCAGATTGAGGAGTCTAATTAGATTCCACCTATTTTTGTATACTGCAGTCATGCAGTGTCTTGTTCTGATTCGGTTTGTGGCTATCCACTGTTTCACAACGTTGGGCCTTCGACGATATATCCCTCCTTTGGGAGTATTGTGTCTCCATAAGTCTTTCCATGCCTCAACTGGATCGAGTTTTTTTTTTTGAGTTGTAGAAGAATGTGCACAAAGGATCATCACTTCGTGGAGATAAATGGTTATTCAAAGAGGATAATGCTGCAATCCACGTTGAACGGCAGACCTTGATCTTTCTGCAAAAAACAAAGTCAATCTCGTAGGATACTCTGCTCACCGGACTTGAAGCCATATATATATATATATATATATATATATATATATATATATATATATATATATATATATATACATATATATATATACTTGTTTATTGTTATATAAACATGCTCACATCCCGCTGCTACAAATAGCCACTTGTTTCAATCAAACAACAGATATCATCAGGCAGCGACTTGACTATTCAAAAGTTCAATGAATAACCTGCTTATTCATTGAACTTTTGAATAGTCAAGTCGCTGCCTGATGATATCTGTTGTTTGATTGAAACAAGTGGCTATTTGTAGCAGCGGGATGTGAGCATGTTTATATAACAATAAACAAGTATTATCAGCTCTTTCTATTGAGCACTATCTAACAACCTCGTTGAATTCATTAGTCCATTACTTTTGAATATAAAAAACCCCGAGTATATATATATATATATATATATATATATATATATATATATATATAATAATTTCTAAAATATATATGGCGATTAAGCTACACTGAATATTCGGCGTTTCAGACACCTTGCACTGATGATTTCCGAAAGGATGAAACACTAATGTTTGTAGGTATTTTATAGTAAGCCTGAGGAATCCTAGAGTGGATGAAACGCCGAATATTCAGTGTAGCTTAATCGCCATATATATTTTATAAATTACTAGCTAGCTCTACCTACGTATTGAGCACTTTTGAAGTAAATACTTAAAGTTTACGCATAAATCTATACTTTCGTATATTAATTTTATGTGAGTAAATGAAGTAGTTATATATATATACACACATATATATATTTGTGTGTGTGTGTGTGTGTGTGTGTGCTGTGTGTGTGTGTGTGTGTGTGTGTGTGTGTGTGTGTGTGTGTGTGTGTGTGTGTGTGTGTGTGTGTGGTTCGGGTCCTTGCTAATGAAGCCAGAAATGACTTTCGTTGCCGGGGTTCGAATCTCTCAACTGGCGTTAATCGTGACACCCTACACTGAAGATTCCCGAAAGGATGAAACGCTAGTGTCTGTAGGTATTTAATAATTATTATAGTAAATAATTATGTCAGCTCCTTTAAGAAACTTGTTTCTTATCGTTGAGCACTTTCAGTTGCAATAAAGTCGGTCAACTTAGCTAATACGCACAGATCATCATGTAATTATTAGATCACTCTGACTGACGCTAAAAGCATTTAATAAGAATAAATGTTTAAATTCAACTGTATCTCTCGCGGTTTATGGTAGCCTAGTGGTTCGGGTCCTTGCAAATGGGGAAAATAACAACTTTGATAGTTAAATATTTAGAGATTTATAAAGAATCGGAATCAGAATAGGAATCGGAATCAGTAATTGTATCGGAATCGGGAATTTACTACGGAATCGATAATTGTATCGGAATCTGGAAAAATATTAGAATCGTCCCATCACTAATATATATTTATCTACCTATCTATCTAATATATATATATATATATATATATATATATATATATATATATATATATATATATAAACACAATTAGGCTACTAAAGAGTATACGTTTAACGAAGTTAAACTGACCAAGACAGAAAAGGCTCAACACTATTTAGAGGAGCAATTACATTATTATATCATCGAAACAATAAGAAGAACTAAAAGAGAAAATAAAGAAAATAGATTTGTTTAGATCAGGACATTTCGAAACCAAACTCTTCGCATCAGAACAGAACAGACAGAATAATAGAAGATGTAAATATATACAAAAAACTAGCTTGATAATATTTAGATTGGAAATGCGAGTGAAGGAAGCAGATAATTAAGATATTAAAAGAATGTATAAAGTATAATAGTTTATATTTATTGCAAATATAGACACTATTGCCAAGGAGAAAATGTTGAGATATCTTATTTATATACTAGAAGGCCGCCCATCGTTGCCCGGTCGTAAAATACAGCCAAGTATTTTATTTTAATTATTGAAGAAGTCTTATTTATTTATTTATTTTTACACAGTGATCACCACTTATCAAGGCCCGGAAGCTACTCAGGGATAAGGGTTATTGCAAGGACATTAAGTTAGTGTGGAGATTTGATAAAGTGTTTACTTAAGGGGGCGGTTCATTAGGAATTTGTTAACATTGGACTTGAACACATCCAAGTTGTAGTCCGGTGGGAAGCAGGCAGACGGAACAGAGTTCCACAGGCGTGCAGTTCTAAGAAAGAAGCTTTGTTCATGGAATCCACGTTTTGATTTAGGCACAGATAAAGAGTGGGGGACATTTTTTTTTTTACAGTGGATTCGGCTAGACGGGTGTTTTTCGTGAAAGATTGGTGAGGGGGACCAGAGATTGGAGTTCAGACGAGCACCTGCCATGCAAATAACGATAAAACAAGGATAGGCTTGCAACGTCTCTTCTGTGGGAGAGAGGTTGCAGGGTAGAGAAAAGGGCATCCCCCACTAAGCCACGAAGTATATTTTATACTCTGTCAAGACAAGATAGGCTGTTTTTAGCAGCTCCTGCCTAGATATGGCAACAGTATTCCATCCTTGGACCCACTTGGCTTTTATATAGATAGAGAATTGCATCAGTAGTGAGATATCTTCTGATTATAAACACAAATACCATAGGTATTAAATGTAAAGTTAAATTCCTTTTTAAAAAAATAAAAATAACAGACAAAATGAGACATGTGCATGGGAGTATTACGTTTTTTTTTCTAAACAGTTCACTTCTTGTATTTAAAAAAAAAAAAAAACAATACTCGAGCCAAGATGGAAACCAAAACTTAAAGTCATTGAGCCAAGTACGATAACCATTAAACCAGATCGAAGGAATATTTAACCGTGTTTAAAAAGTTGCTTTTTTAAACATGAGGAAGCTGCTGTTTCTTCATCGCGCATGCGCAGTCGTGAAACAGCTTAAAACTGTTTTAAAAATATCTGACGACGCCCACGAAAAAAATTTTTTTTTTAATTTCGACCCATTAGCAGCCGGGTTTCCCGGATGAAAATTGATTAAAGCATTTTCCACATGCGTGATTATCATGTATGCCAAATTTCGAGCCATTGCGTATATGGGTTGAGAAATGTTCTCACACATATTGTCACTTCTAGAGATATGCAGATATATATTTCTGCATATACCTATGCATATATGTATATATATATACATAGATACACATAAATTTATACAAACGCAAACATACATTATATATATATTACATATATATTATATATATTGTGCATACAGAGCCCCTTTAAGAAATTCGTTTCTTATCGTTGAGCACTTTCAGTTGAATTAAAGTCGGTCAATTTAGCTCTTATGCGTAGATCATCGTATAACGATTAGATCACTGTCTGACTGACGTAAATGAACATTCAAAATTAAGATGTTTAAAATTCAACGTTATTTCAAGCGGTTAATTGTAGCCGAATGGATTAGGTCTCCGCTAATTGAGCCAGAGATATCTCGTGATACGGGGTTCGAATCGTTCGACTGGTATTAATCGTGACACCCTGCACTGAAGATTCTCGAAGGGATGAAACACTAGTGTCTGTAGGTATTTAATTATTATAGTAGAAAATAATTATATATATATATATATATATATATATATCGTACAGGTTTCTCATGTACACAATTAACTTTTTGTTGGTAACATCGAATGGAAATAACATCTTATGAATTGATAAGGATAGGAGACTTTTATGAACACATAAAATCATAAAATTGCCATCCCATTAACGAAACAGCTCAAATGAAGAAATCCAAAATGAAATAAACAAAAGTTAGAAAAAAGAAATAATGTAAGTCTTTGAATTTCAACTAAGTTTTGTACTATATATATGTGTGTGTGTGTGTGTGTGTGTGTGTGTGTGATCGTGTGTGTGTTAAGAGAATAATAGAAATAGTATTCCGACGTAATAAATAAATAAAAAGGAACAAGCTAAGTTATGTGTTCATCAACGTTTCGTCTTTATTTCGAGATTTCCTCTGGATGAGTGAATATTAAGAAAACAAAAGAAACAGTAACACATTTCCAAATATTAGTACTAGCGTTTTTGTTTTCTTTATTTCATTCATCCAGAGGAAGTTTCGAAATAAAGTCGAACTGTTGATGAACACATAACTCGTTATATATATATATATATATATATATATATATATATATATATATATATATATATATATATATATATATATATATATATATATATATATACTAGTAATGGGTGCCCGGCGTTGCCCGCGTGTTTGGAGGTGTACGCTGAGAAACAAAAAAAAAAGGTCAATTATTTAAAACTTTGACCCCTATTATGACCTCTTAACATTTATTGTTTTGAGCTCACATCAAGTTAATAAGTTAGATCCATCTCGAAGGAATCTATATCTAACATGTCAAGTGTTTGGACCCAAAATTGTCGGAGGAGTTTGGTAGAGTTCGAAAAGATCAAATCGTTGAACTTTGACCCCTTAATCACCAAATTTCTGTCCCAAAACCAATTACGTCGATTTTTCCAAATCTCAGTAGCCTGTATATCAAATTTCGAGTCGTTAGACTTAAAATTTACAGAGTTATTGCGTATGGAAATGTACACAGACACACACAGACACACATATAGACACTTCACATTTATATATATATATATATATATATATATATATATATATATATAGAGAGAGAGAGAGAGAGAGATTTGAGAGAGTATGTGTGTGTGTGTGTGTGTGTGTGTGTGTGTGTGTGTGTGTGTGTGTGTGTGTGTGTGTGTGTGTGTGTGTGTGTGTGTTAAAACGTTTGTCACTTCCTGTTCGTGAATATGCTTTGAACGGAAAAGTTAATTTCTTTTACGTAAACGAAATGGTTTTCGGTGTTGTTTCTTGTTTTGTTTCTGCAGGAAAAAAAAATGTTTTCTACGGTGAAAAAAAATTGAAGAGAAGTTAGCTTTTTCTGTCAAAAGTAATCATCACCATTTCGGGTACCTTGCAGCCATCTTTATACCGGCAATCCATATCATCCAACCTCCACCATATACTTGCAATTCTTATGTTTAGTGTCTGTTTTTTTTTCCTCAACTGTTCTCTCTGTTTCTTTCTTTCTTCATTCATCTCTCCCTCTCTCTCTCTCTATCTATCTATCTATCTATCTATCGATCTATTTACTTGTAGCTCTTCATCGTTATATTTTATCATTTTTGCTTGCTAGAGAGATTCGTGCTCCGGCGTTGCCCGAGGGAAATATGAAATACACGTTTTAATTAAGAAAAAATCAATAATAACTCATATACCAGGTACCATCGATAAGTTTCCAGACTTGTGTTAAAATTGTCGTAGCGTCTTGAAAATTCCGTATGTTATTGCTATACATTTTATATGATGAGTGAATAATTTTTGTTATTTCAGGTTTAAATGAAGTGTTATAGCAGGAATTGGAATACACTCTACTAAAGCCTCGTCGTCAGAATAGGTGAATTTGAAAACTGCGATCGGGACAAGAACATTTCAGTCGAGGGAGGTTAGATCAAAAGGGACTAAAGTGTCATGTGTGTCCTGTCAATAAGCGTGAAAGGGTAAAAGTGCTCAAAGGAAAACTGGAAACTTCTTGGAGGTATCTCGTATTATGTATATATATATATATATATATATATATATATATATATGTACATATATGTGTGTGTATATATATATGTGTGTATGTATGTGTATATATATGTATATATATGTGTGGATGTATGTATGAATATATATACGTGTATGTATATATATATGTATGCAGTTATATATATGTGTGTGTATGTATATATATGTGTGTGTATGTATATTTATATATATATATATGTGCGTGCATGCATATATATATATATATATATATATATATATATATACATATATATATATTCAGAATTTAGATATTACAATATTACAAATGTTAAGAATAATGAATACAACGAGCGATGTTGTTTGATAGTGATTGGTAATAAAAGTAAAATATTTTGTTATTATTTATTCGAGGGTATATAGTTACACTTGGTCACTACAAACAGCCATCTGTTTCAGTCAATGACACTCCATCATGCAACCCTTAACCATTCGATGCCATAAAAAAAAGACTGAGCTCGCAAGATTTATAGTTTTTTTGAGGGGAGAGGTCAGCATATTTTCTATAGCGTCGAATGTTTCAGAGTCGCCTAACGAAGTCTCATTGACTGAAACAGATGGCTGTTTGTAGCGACCAAATGTAACTGTTTTACTTTTGATAAGTGAATAAAAATTGCTCTAGTAATAGAGCGCTATCTAACAACCTCGTTGTATTCATTAGTTCATAGGTTTGAACATCTAAAACCTGAATTCATATATATATATATATATATATATATATATATATATATATATATATATATATATATATATATATATGTCAGGTCATGTCATATGCTACTGGTACCATGTAACCCAGTACTACCTGCCTCATGGTCGGGTCAGCGGCGACTAAACTGGTTCCCCCACCAGACTTGTTTGGTGAGGAGGGCGGCTAGTCTCCCTGAAGGTTTAAAAACAAGACCTTCCAAAGGGCGAATAAACTCTTTTTCTGGGTCAACGGCCAACTAGCACCGTGTATATTTGTGTGTGTGTGTGTGTGTGTGTGTATATGTGTATTGGGGTAGAGAGGGCTCCCGTAAGCCGTGGTGAAGGTAACCTTTCTTGGAGAAGCAAATCTCTGATTTTAAAAAACCATAAAGCGGAAGACCAGTACCCGCATTAAGCTGGTCTGCAGTTTAATTTGCTGCTGGCTATCTTGCTCTTGCTTGTTGCTGGATCTCAACATTTTGAACCGAGAGAGAGACTTAGCTGTCGTACAAATCTAAGACTCTGTAACATCATATTTGTATAGATACTCCCTCAGACATTTGGGTTCATGGATTTTAAATGTCTGAGGGAGTGCCACTCGTCTGACAAGACGTTGCAATCATATATATATATATCTATATATATATATATATATTTGCGCATGAACGGCGCTTACCACTGGACTGACAATACACAATCACCATCTTACTTAATTTAGCTTTGAAACTCGCGGTTTGTTTACAAACAAACGTTTGAGCACTTTACGAGTGGCGGACGGATGTTTATTTAAATAGACATTCGGACAGATTAGTTGCGGGCATTATGTATGATTCGAGCCTTTATATATGAGGACCCCTATATATTCCTACTCTTTGCTATAAATCCCATTTTCATCATTTTTTTTTTATTTCTACCATTTCAAGTTATTTAACATAAAATTAACTTGCTGAATTTTCAGTCAGGCCAAATGGCATTCTGTCTGCACCTACATAATCCGACTTCTAAAAAGTTTATAATGACAAAAGAGAATTCATTTATATAAGGATGAAAAAAAAAAAGAAAGCTTTTACTAAGAGTGTTAAATAGAAATAGATTTAGCACTTCCATTTATAACTACATGAGGATGAAAAGATATATCTATTATATCTATAAAAGTGAACGTGTCTGTCTGTCTATGTGTCTGTGTGTCTGTCTGTCTGTGTACATTTCCCTACGCAATAACTCTGTCAATTTTTAGTCTATAGACTCGAAATTTGAAATACCGGGTACTGAGATTTGGGAAAATCGATGTGACGAGTGTCAGCCAGAAATTTGGCTGTTAAGGGGTCAAATTTCAACGATTTGACCTTTAAGAACTCTACCAAACTCCTCCGACAATTTTGGGTCTAGACACTTGAAATTTTAGACATAGGTTCCTTGAACATGGATCTAACTTAATAAAGTGATTTGAGCCCGAAACAATAAATTTTAAGGGGTCATAATAGGGGTCAAAGTTTAAAAAAATTGACCGCTTTTTCTTTTTCTTTTTTTTTTCTCAACATACACCTCCAAACACCCGGGCAACGCCGGGCTGAAATGCTAGTATATATATATATATATATATATATATATATATATATATATATATATATATATATATATATCCTGGGCCCAACTCTTTTCCTGATCTATATTAACGATCTTCTAAATCACATCCTTACATCATTTGTAGACATTTATGCTGACGACACTACCATTTATGGTAGCACATCTAAGACAGTAAACGACCAGGTTCTCTCCAATTCTCTCTCCTCTGATCTTGAGCACGTAGTACAATGGGGAAAGGAGTGGCTTGTTAATTTTAATGCATCTAAAACCAAGCTTCTCTCTTTACATCATCAACATTCTGATCCACATCTGGCATCAATTGAAATGAATGGCTCTCGTCTTCAGGAGGCCTCAAGTTTTGACAAGCTTCTGGGCTTGACCTTTACTCCTGATCTTAAATGGAACACGTACATCAAATTTGTTGCCAAGACCGCTGGAAAAATGGTGGGATCTTTCTATCTATCCGGTAAATATCTCACTGCTGATGCTATTCTCTATCTATATAAGAACCAGGTACGTCCAAGGATGGAATATTATTGCCACATCTGGGTAGGAGCTGCTAGAAAGGACTTGTCCTGCCTTGATAGAGTTTAAAATAGACTTCGTAGCCTCGTAGGAAATGTCCTTTTCTCTTCCTTGCAACGTCTATCTCACAGAAGAGATGTTGCGAGTTTGTCTTTGATGTATCGTTATTTTCATGGAAAGTGTTCAACTGAGCTTCAATCTATGGTCCCCCCTCGCTAAACTTTCACAAGAAACACTCGTCTAGCTGTACACACTATCAATTATTCCCCCCACTCTTTATCTGTGCCTAAACCTAAACGTAGATTCCATGAACAAAGCTTATTTCTTAGAACTGCACGCCTGTGGAATTGTCTTCCGTTTTCCTGCTTTTCGGCTGACTACAATATGGTTGTGTTCAAGTCTAACGTAAATAAGTTCTTGATGAGCCGTTATATATAAGTTATCAAATTTACCAAATTTTCATTACTAATGATTACTATATTGTCCAATGTCTACTGTACACTCTTTAACCCTTATCCTTGACTGGCCTCTTGGCCTTGATAAGTTGTGATGCCTATGTAAAATATATATATATATAATAGTAGGTAGTAGTTTGCTTGAAGCATTGTTGGTAAAGGGAAATATATGGAAAAGCAAACATCAATGCGAAGAAAGACCGGAATCATGAGAATAAAGAAAAGAAAAACAAACAAACAAATAGACGGTTATGTTTGAGTAGAGAAATGTCTAACTGTTTATTCGTCTATCATTCCTTACCTCAATGTATAATTATTTTATAATCAAGTTGTTTGTATGTCCGGTGTATGTAAAGTCCGTTGGTGGTATGGACCTTTGATTAATTTCGGGAGAGAAGGGATCTCCTCTTTTCAAAATAGAAAACAAACATATAGAAAATAGAAAACAAATATATATATATATATATATATATATATATATATATATATATATATATATATATATATATATATATATATATATATATATAAGGGATTAGTAACCAACAATGTGTATTTTTTAACATTATTTTACTATTTCGTGTCTTGGTTTTTCATTGAGAACTATTTTTGGATCATTGTAATAATGTTTTTATGTCATTGAAATCGTTTTTACGCGCGTTTCAGATGTTCTGTGATGCGTCCTCGTGAGAAATTATTTCAAATGTGTTGGAGATGTAAAAATGGCGATTTTCGTAGTTAATTTGAAGTTTTTCCAAGGGCGGAGGCTTGTAAGTGTTTATTATTCATTTGCATGCTCAATTTATATTGCTCTTTTATTGGGCTTGTGAGGGAGACCCTTGACCTGGCTGTAGTCGCTATCTCTTTCTCCTAGTGTTTTTTTTCTTTTCCTTTAGGGTGGGGTAGGGTGTGTGTGTGTGTGTGTGTGTGTTGTGTGTGTGTGTGTGTGCGTGTGTGTGTTTGCTTCTATTGGTTTGGGAATGTGTATATTGTTTTATAGTATTTTGGGGTTATTTGCTTCCTTAGGAAGGCGGCTGTGATCCGAAGTCGTTACTAATGTGTATGTGTGGGGAGGGGGGAACTAGCTCTTCTGAAATAAGGGTAGGGGTGCTTTCATTCTATTTTGATATTTATTTATTTATTTTATTTTTTTGGGATTCTTGGATTTTAGTATTGTGATATATATATATATATATATATATATATATATATATATATATATATATATATATATACATACACTAGCATTTCAACCCGGCGTATATATATAAATTGAATTTTTCTTGAAAATATGATGAAATAGAATCTATTACGTTTATTAAATATTTACACAAGTGAATCCTCATACAAACAATTTGAGTTGAATTCCTATATTTCTTACTATAAGGTTTTATGAATAAACGTTATTACATCAAATACACGTTAGTATATTATTTAAGTATTTAAATCAGAAGATCCATTTGAACAGAAATTTAAAATTGTCGTGCGTGGTTTATTTAATTTTTATTGGTAAGCAAGATTTCTTTTATCCAAACAGGATGTATCTAGGGTTTTCATCACCCAATCAGAATGTGGCTAGGTTTTCCTTTACAGCGACAACAGTTAATTTTTGTTTTATTAAACTCAGATGTTTATTAACCATTTTCCTTTTAAGAGATGGCCAGCATGATAACGGCCGAAGTGACAAGCGTAATAATATATGGGTAATAATAATAATAATAATAATAATAATAATAATAATAATAATAATAATAAATAGCCGACCTGTGGAAATTCCACAGGGAACTCATTTATATGTAATATATTGATGTTGGCATTCTGTAGATGTTCTGATATTATTGTAGCTTTATTTTTTGTTAAAACTGCAAAACTATTTATTTAAGCTAGCACGAACGCCCGGTAAAGCCCGGTCTTAAATTACGCTGAAATATGATATTTTAATTCTTGCAGATTTCGTATATATTATTATAGAGTTAATGTTCTATTGTTTTTCATGTTATAAAGTTGCGATTTCAAAAATAAAAAAAAAATGTATCCATATGATTTGGGTGCATTAGCTTAAATCGAATCCGAAATAAAAACTTATGAAAAAAATGTATGCATATATATATATATATATATATATATATATATATATATATATATATATATATATATAATTTGATTTCCTTCAGCCATAATCAAAACCAAAACCAAAACTTATGAAGAATTCTTGATAAAATCTATATATCTATAAAAGTGAACGTGTCTGTCTGTCTGTCTGTCTGTGTGTCTGTCTGTGTACATTTCCCTACGCAATAACTCTGTCAATTTTTAGTCTATAGACTCGAAATTTGAAATACCGGGTACTGAGATTTGGGAAAATCGATGTGACGGGTGTCAGCCAGAAATTTGGCTGTTAAGGGGTCAAATTTCAACGATGTGACCTTTAAGAACTCTACCAAACTCCTCCGACAATTTTGGGTCTAGACACTTGAAATTTTAGATATAGGTTCCGTGGACCTGGATCTAACTTAATAACGTGATTTGAGCCCGAAACTATAAATTTTAAGGGGTCATAATAGGGGTCAAATTAAAAAAGAATTGACTGCTTTTTCTTTTTTGTTCAACATACACTTCCAAATACTCGGGCAACGCCGGGCACCTATGCTAGTTGTTTATAAAACAAAAGTAGATGATTAAAGTGCCATCAGCTATAGTCGAAGCGGAAACCAAGACTTATGAAGAATTCTTGGTAAAATTGTTTATGACAAGAAATAGAAGAACATAACAATTAAACGACCCGGATGTAAGCGTGACACACAAAGAACACAAACGCTATCGTATTAATATATAAGTACCACCACCACCACCACCACCAATACCAATACCACCACCACCAATACCAAGAAAAGAAAGCACTAATCAGACCTTCGAGAGAAGTCAATCGAAAACGGCTGTTGCGATGACGCAAATTTATTTGCATATGTTATCGAAAGAGGCGAAGAGTACTGGAAATCTGGAGAAACTTGTTGTCAACTATTCTCCAGGGAATACCACTGATGTTAGTGAGAAATCTCGGGTGATAATCTGCATTACTACGCCAAGTGAATACAAATATAAAATAATACGGCTGTACATATTGCGAAATGAAAGGGAAGACATGTTAGCACATATTATATCAAAATGACCTATGGTAACTCTCGCAGCACGAGGGAGGAGAAAGCTAAGTAAGTTGTGTTAAGTGATACGCACGCCAGAAATTCTTTTCAGAGTTGAACGAATCAGTTCTTTCGACTTCTGTCTTCTCGCAAACGTCACACTCTTCACAAGCAAGTTCTTTTCAACCGTCGACCGACCAAAGAAAAGAAATGACTCGCAATCTTTGTTTCGGCTTGACTTGTTATAGCCGTCGAGCGAACCCAATGGTCGCGATAATGCGAGTATCGCTCACAAACGTTTTTCTTTGTAATCTAACGGTCCTAGGTTCACTCCCCGACGCAGGCACGCTGCGCATGCTCATCACAACACCAAAAGATGGAGACTCGACAAAGTCGCTCGGACCCTACACTGGAATATATTCAAACTATGAATTAAGCAATGATGAGAAATGTTATGAGCATAAACCAGAAATCTCTGAACTTTGTGATAAAAAACGTTTTTTGTTAACTTGTTATTAGTGATGGGACGATTCCAATATTTTTCCCGATTCCGATACAATTACCGATTCTGAACTAAATGCCCTAATTATTAAACTATAAGATTGTTATTTCCTCCGATTTTCGTAAAAACACATGTTTAATATGCAGATATTTGACTAAACGTAAAAATACACTTGTGGACGATGATCTATCGATTTTAGCTTTACTTGTATTTTAAAATCAATAAATATTTATCATTTTATCATTATTACCAGCAATGGAATATTTTACTTTAAACAAAATCAAATAAAAAAGACAATTAAAAGAATCGTTTTGGCATCGGAAAATCGGCTCCGATTTTTCCGATTCCGATACCGATTCTGATACCCCCAAATATTCCGATTTTTCTGATTTCTGATTCTGATTCCGATCAATCGTCCCAACACTACTTATTATATCAAATAGCTTCATGTCTTGTCTGTGTAAGAAAACGGTGCGCTCTTATTGTACCAAGGTGCGTATAGGTATGTGCAAGAAAATCAGCAGCAGCCTATGTTAGCTGACTAGCGAAAATATTACCAGTCGTTAAAGCACGTATGCAAATTGGCAAGTGTGTATGCGCTCACCTGAACGGAAAAAGTAGAACAAAGCCGAAAGAAAAGGGCAGCACGTGGTCGAGAAAAAGAAGCGATTGGACGTGTTTTTACTAGTATGCAGCGAAAGAGAAAAGGCAAGCGAGGAAAAAGACATCTGCGTGAAAGGGCGATATGTTCGGCGCATGAATGATACTTTGAAACGTAATGAAGTGTGTTGCGGGAAATTACTGGAATAAATGTTTTTTGTATTCACCTAAAAAAAATGTGACTTCTGACCCCGTCCAAGTCACAAAGGATTCTTCCGCGCCGCGGGCCTGGCCTATCGGGTTGATATGCCGGTTTCTGCTGAAAATAATTAGCTTCTCATGCAGGCAAAGAGGACAAACTTAGATATCTCTATTCTACGCAATTAATTGAAACGAAATTTACAAAGTGTGATATATACTTATATACAATCGTTCAGTGCGATTTCATACAAAGCACTTTTGAATCTTATTCTCCGTGGTCTACGGTGACGGCCGAAGAGGGGGAGGGGTGCTACGGCGTCTCTTTGATTAGTGGTAAATTCTCTCGGGATCCAGCTCAAATTGAGTTCCGCCAGGCCAAGAACGAAATTATATTTCGTTCTAGCTTTCAAAATGACATCACTTGTCATTTTCTCCAAACAATAAAAAGTATATGTCTGTTTTACAAAACACAATAAATTCATAAATTAACTCTTCCTTTCGTCCAGGTTATCCGCCTCTGCCTTTGCGCCCAATAATGCTTAACAGTTATTAACAGCATATTTCCCCGGCCTTACTCAGTGTTTCGGGGGTCTTTATCCCCCCCCCCATTGGAAGCTCTACCGCTCCCAGCGGCGGTCACGCCATAAAAATGCCGTATTTTTTTTTACGTCTTTTCTTATTTGTTTGTTCCTGCGACCATGCGGTTGAAATGTAACGACACGGCTAAAATGTAACGGTCACGTTACATCTAAAACTATTTTTATTTAAAAAAAAAATATCGACTCTGTGTGTTCCAAAAATATAAAAAAAAAGAAACAGAAAAAAAACCCCAAAAAACAATACCGCTTATTCACCAAAACTCTTGGAATGACTTGATTTTTTTTTCTCATTTGAAACTATAGACATTGAACATTATTTACGATTGTTTTGATGAAATTACGACCTGCGATATTGAAACAAAACAAGAATTGACAAGAATGGCTTTGCGTTAAAAAAAAAATTAATAAAAAAGACATAATATTATCCACAACATTTTTTTTTTTTTTCAAAAACCCCTGCCGTTCAAATTTTGAAATATTTTCAGTGGAGAAAAAAATAAATCGAACAGAGAAACCATTCTCTCTTTAGATAATTAGTTTATTTCTTTGCATCTCGGATAAAAAGAACTGACGTTCTTAGCGGACATATTTATATTTAACAATACTAGCTCACAATACTCTGTCCGCCTGTTAGTCTGTCACAATCAAGTCTGGAAAGAAAAAAATTCCACCGCAAAAACATAATAATAATAATAATAATTGCACAGACACATACGTCATTACAACAGAAAAATACAAGCATAAAAAGTAATACAGACTCCTTCAGTCTTTGACAGACTATAGATACCCACGAAGGGGTGCCTGCGCGTGAAATTATTGTGACAGGAGGTGCGCAATCACCAACCACACATCTATTGAGACGACATTGTTAAATACCAGTGGCAAGTGAAGTGTATGTACAAGACGACTGGAAACAAATGCCGAGATAAGCGGAGAGCACATACAGCGCCTAGAATTCCCAAATGGTCACCCATCTGGTACTAACCAGGCTCAACGTTGCTTAACTTCGGTGATCTGACGAGAACCGGTGTGTCAACGCGATTATGGTTAAGCTTAAACATGGAAAAAGTAAAATACGAGTTGTTAAACTGGAAAAGAAAAGGACAAGATATTCTAGTAAAATATATAATAAATTTATTACTTAAAATATTGCAGCACCAAGAATTGATTAAATAATGTTATGAACTGAATTTTTAAAAGTTCTTAATGCTGCACAATTTTAAGTTATAAATTTATTATATATTTTCCTAGAATATCTTGTCTTTTTCTTTTCCAGTTTTAACAACTAGTCCTTTACTTTTTCCATGTTTAAGCTTAACCATATTACTTTTCATGCTCGCATTTTTCTATTGTAATCCATGATTTTTCCAGGCTTCCAATAAATTCATTGTTCTTTGTTTAATTTAATTCTTATTTTTGCCCCCATTAACACATATGTAATAACTATACGGCACTCGTCTGCTTTCAATAAAATCCTTCAAATTATCTCCCTTTCATGCTTTCATTCTCTCTGTTTCACTTGTGTCTTCTCTTTTCCTGACAGCAGTGAATAAGTAGCAGCAGTAGTCGCTGAAGCAACGTGGTTGCTATGGAAACCAGTCTTAAAGGCGTCGCTTTCCTCCTTACATATTTTTACGATCTTGAACACCAGAAAATCCATAATAGCTTTTGTTTTACTGAACGAAAATTGAAAACAAAATTTTAGAATATAACTGAAAAAGGTGATCTATAAACTGTATATAACTGTTTGCAATTTGGTCAGCTGGCAAATTCAATTTCTTGAATTTTCACACTTTTGAATCGATTTTCCTCATCTAATATATAAGTCTCGCATGCGTTCGAATACCCTATATATTATGTTTCATATCTCTAAACCAAAACTGACTGAAGAAACTGGTAGACAAAATTTTAAAACAAATATATATATATATATGTATATATATATATATATATATATATATATATATATGTATATATAATATATATATATACATAGAGAGAGAGGGGGGAGAGAGAGAAAAAGAAAGAAGTACGTGTTTGCTATAAGCTTTTTACGCAAATATTACACACGTATAAATCATGTAGAATGTTGCTAACTAAAGATGATCATCCACTAAGAAAACCGAAAAACTAACAAGGAATTAAAATTAATATTTGAAAAAATATGCAAATTAGCTAGATCTTCTGCCTATGAATTTTATTCCACGACCCATATATAACAGAGTTGTAATTTCTTTTTAAATAAATAGAAAAAAAGCATGTTCATATGAATATAAATACATATAAAAACAATTTATAGGACATATATATATCTAGACACACACACACACACACACACACACATATATATATATATATATATATATATATATATATATATATATATATATATATATAGTCTTATTTGTAGTATTCCGATTTTTACTGGGTTTATATACTTCAGTAATCGTCCACATACCAATAAATTTTAAGTCAAAATGAGATGACTTAAACTGTAAGCTACAAAATTATCATATTTCATAATTGAGCATTCACATAGTGTTTTAACAAAAACCAAGACTACAAAGAATGGGTTGATAGCAAGAAATAGTGTATTTCATCGTTAGTTACAATTAATGCAAGACTATTCGGACAAATTCGAACATTACGTCGTTTGAAAATTTTCACAAGAACAGCCTTTCTTCAGACTTATTGGATAAATAACACTTTAACAATAAAACACAAGGGAAAACATTCCCCTTATAAGGAAAAGAAAACAAGTGAAAGTATTTTACCTATATAGCATCCTTGCAAAGTATTTATATATATATATATATATATATATATATATATATAACTATATATATATATATATATATATATATATATATATATATATATATATACACAGGTTGTCTACAAAGTCTGGCTATATTATGTAGTCAGACTTTGTGGGCACCCTTTATATATATATATATATATATATATATATATATATATATATATATATATATGTATATATATATATACACGTGTGTGTGTGCGTGCGTGTATATATATATATATATATATATATATATATATATATATATACAGGGTGCCCACAAAGTCTGGCTACATGATCTACAGGATGCTTCCACAAAGTCTGGCTACATAATGTGGACACTCTGTATATATATATATATATATATATATATATATATATCCTGTGTTTTAAAAGCTACTACTTATGTTAAAAATCGTGGAATTTATTCATGAACCATATTTCTTTTAACAAATAAATACGACAACTGCATACATAATGTAAGATTTCATTTACAATTCAATATGCCCACGACCATTCGATTATATTTCCTGCAGCATTTTTTTTTTTTTTTTTTTCATATTTTCACCTTCCTGGAGACTCTTGCGAAATGGCTGGAATCACTTTTCATATTCTCCATTCAGGCTTCGAAGTCGATGTGTTATTAGATGAAACTGGTAACGTTTTAAGCACCATGAAGAAAGGAGAAAGTCGCATGGCGTTAAATTACGATTCTAGCCGGTCACTGACTTGGACAACGTCGAATTAACTATCTCCCAGGAATTGGCTGAACGAACACAACCATACGTTGTTTTTAAAATGCTTATTTTTTTCTTTTTTTTTTAAATCAGAAGCTCGATATTTGTTAAGAAAAATAGCAGGGGAAAACAATTTTGTTAGATTCCAAATTCTAAGACTTTATTCCCCTTACCAATCGTTTCAAAACAGAAGATATGATACATTTTATAGATCCGTTTCGTCCATAGCTGAACAACCGTAATTTGCATGAAGTGCGTTTTCCTCCGCCCAAATTGATCAGAGGGGAGCGCAAGTTGTATTTTTATGATGACTGGACATGCATGCATGGACTTAATTAATCACTGCTCTTTTGCAGATATTGACGGTGTGAGAAATAATCCTTGTCATGGAGATATGTCGGAAGCAGAGATGCGTTATTGATTTCCTGGCAGTAGTGCATTAGGAACGGTGATGACTATGTAGAAAAATATATTGTATATTCTCTCGTTCACTTCAAAGTAATCTCCTTCAGCTGTAATGCACTTGTTGTGCCGTTTTTTAAAAAAAGGTATGGAAGGCCCCCAATGATGTTCCTTTTGTGTGACATGTAAAGTACCCTCAACTCCGTCTCTTTCATCTCTTAATTGTCTCTTAAGGTTAACCTATAAAGTTTTCTTTAAGCATAAGGAATAACTACTAGTCACAGAAAGAGCAAAGTCTCGACTATAGGAAAAGCGAGAAACTGTCATCTTGATCAAATAGTCTGTGACAAAGATGGAGAACACTTGGGACATTTTAGGGAAGTCTTCCGCGTCTTTAATCCCTAGCCAATAACTATGTGTACAGTTCCCACACTGACATCAAACTGTGCGCTTATTGTCTCTATAGACACACAACGGTGCATATAAATGACATTCTTTATTTGGCCAATCAACTTTGGTGTTCTGACTTCCTTACTCTTTCTATACCTCCCACCATCCATTAAAGACTATCTGCCTTCCTTGAATCTCGTATGCAACTCAAAAACTGATGCTCAATGCATGCAAGATGGTTCAAAAGCCTTCTGAAACATGCCGTACGTTTCTGTGGTATTTTTTCCAAGATTAAAACATAAGTTTATCACATATTATTCTTCTAAATTGTCTCTGCGTCCAGATTGCATTTTTTATATTCACCAGCTTTCAAAATCGGGCTTTAGTAGGGTGCATTCCAATTCCTGTTGTACCTGTTCATTCAAATTTGAAATCATAAAAGTTGGTTAGTCATCTCATAAGATGTATAGCAATAACATACTGAATTTTCAAGAGTCTACAACAATTTTAAATGCCTGTACAAAAAAAAAAAAAAGTTTGGTAACGTCTCTGGAACCTTCTCGTACGAATATCTTACCCTATTTTTATACAAAACCCAAAGTTCTAAATAAGATAAGTACGGTTATTTTTTACCGACTTGTATTTCTGCTAGTCTATGATGGCTATGTATTTTCTGAACAGAAAGAGAGATGAAGTGAGGAATACCTAAAGCCGAGAGCCTAGTGGGTGATGCCTTTTCTCTCCCATGCAACCTCTCTCCCACAGGAGAGACGCTGCGAACCTGTCTTTGTTTCATCGTTACTACCATGGCAAGTGCTCGTCTGAGCTCCAATCTCTGTTCCCCCTCTCGCCAATCTTTCACGATAAACACCCGTCTAGCTGAAACCACTGTCAAAACTGTTCCCCACTCCTTATCTGTGCCAAGATCAAAACGTAGATTCCATGAACAAAGCTTCTTTCTTAGAAATGAACGCCTGTGGAACTCTGTTCCGGTTACCTGTTTCCCACCTGACTACAACCTGGATGTCTCAAGTCTAATGTAAATAAATTCATGATGAACCGCCCCCTTAAGTAAGACACTTTATCAAATCTCCAACACTAACGTACTCTACACACAATAACCCTTATCCCCGTGTGGCTTCCGGGCCTTGATAAGTGGTGACTAACTTGTAAAAAAAAATAAAAGATCAATGATGAGGGAAATTGGTTAGTTGTCTCATAAGATGTCTGGAAATAATATACAACAATTTTAAAAGCCTGTACAAAATGTCTGGAAACTTATCGGAGGCATCACGTACTAATGAATGCTATATTGCATTACTACACTCACTCACTCAACACAGAAATGTTTCTGAAGACTGTTACGTAATGTCACGCGAGAAATTTAAATCAGAATAAAACCAAGGTCTTCCATAGAAGACTTCCATGTCAGATTTTCATACAAACTGTGTCAATCACTTTATTGCAGATTAGTAAAATATTAATATTTCTCTAAATATACGTAAGAAAAAAATGAAAATTGTACTATCAAAGGAATGCTTTAAGGTTAGTTATTTTCCAAAATTTTATTCAAATTTATGCCATATTCACGAAGTTATGGCATTTTATTTATTGTCAAACAATTGTTACTGTTTTATTGCTTTATTGCAGATCTCTTACAATGCCAAAAACTCAGGCGATTAAAGTTTATCGAAAAACAAAGGATGATTGCTGGACTCGCAGAAGGATTGTCTATCAAAAATTTAGCCACGGAGCTGGAATGGGATCTAAAAACCTTGGCTGCATTCTTGAACAACTCGAAGATAAAATCCCCCCCAAAAAATAAAAATAAAAATAAGGGCACCAGAAGAAACCTTTAAGACCGTGATATTCAGAAAATTCGTAGGGAAGTCAACCGAAACCCAAACAGCACCAGTGCTTTCTTTTTTTTTTTTTTTTGCAAAAGCTGGAATCGCTCCAAGATTCAGGCATGCCTGATACAATGTGTTAAATGAGATTGCAAAGATTATCAAACCTCTTCCAATGCCTCCATTGAGCAAACAACATAGGGAAAAACGAATGTCTTGGACACAGAATTACATGAAAATGGATTTCCAAAAGGTCCTATTTAGGGATGAGGTCCATGCTACTCTTGACGGTCCAGATGGACCAAAATTTGAAACCGGTACAGAACTACCGACCCGTTACAGAGTTCATCGCTAACAAGGAGGTGGAGGCATCATGTTTTGACCGGGAATCATTGGGGATAAGTTGGTTGGACCATTCCGAGCACCATAGGGTGTAAAGCTTACCAGCAATGCGTACACGGTCTTTTTGGATAATCATTTGTCGACATGGCTAGATGATCTATCATTGTCACGTCGCTTTCAGATGATTTTTATACCTGACGATGTACCATCCCATTCTGCTTGGGGCGACTGCATCCCTCCTTGAGTCTATGGAATTTGTTTGGGAAACTCTCATGACCTGACCACCATGTTCTCCAGACCTTAACCCCATTGAATACCTCTGGTCAATATTAAAAAGGGAAGTTTGTGAGGGGGAATAGCAATTTACTTCAAAAGATGCCTTGTGTGGGAAGATAGTTGATGTTACTAGAGCCATAACTCCTTTTAAGATCAAAGAATTGACTTCCTCGTATAAAAATGGTGGATATCTCGATGACTAATTAATTTATATGAGGTCCATACCTAGGATATGTTTTTGTTTATTATTCTTTGACAGGAATATATAATAAAAAGTAAAGTTCGCAAGATAACACGTTGTATTTTTGCACAAAAACAGCATTTTAAGACACCTGAAATACAGCGATGGTCAGTGGAAATTCTTCGATAAATAATAAAATGTCATAACTTCGTGAATACTGCATGGATTTGAATAACATTTTTGGAAATAACTAACCTTAAAGGAGTTGTTTGATGATATAATTTTCGTTTTGTTGTGACGTATATTTAGTGAAATATTGATATTTTACTAATCTGCAATAAAGCGATTGACACAGTATATACCAGTAATGTATCATCACCCTCTAGCAACAGATTATGGACACTGTGATGTAATAGATTTACCTGAGTAAATTTTCTCGAGTAATTAGCTTTAATTTTATTTTAATTTTAATTAGCAATACTAGATGTAATTTTATTTCAGAATAATATGAAGAGAAATAATGTTGATAATGAAAATACTCCAAACAAGTCTAATATTAAATTTTATTAAATACAAAGATAGACCATAAAGCACCATTTCCTTATATGTAAATATCTTTCGCAAGGTTATTACGTAAAATAAGGCAAGGTTTCTTTTTATGATAAACTTTTTCGGGTTGTCAGTCATCAGAATGGCACCCGTGTCTTTTAAATTTTCTACTTTAGATGTTCTATATATATGAATAAAGTCTTCGCATCTTTCTATATAGAGAAATAATGTTGAAAATGAAAATACTCCAAACAAGTCTAATGTTATTTTTATTAAAAGGCTAGACCATAAGGCACGATTGTTCTATATGTGAATGTATCTCCCCAATCCATTAGCTCTGATTGGCCAGATGTAACGCCCCAGAGATGGGTTATCGGTTCATTTTTTTATTGTGCTATGCTCCCTGTTATTTCTCTTTACAGTAGCCGATAAAATATATCAATACGTAAATATATATATATATATATATATATATATATATATATACACACTAGACGATAATATATACTCATAAATATATACACACTCATTCTTATTCACTCAATAAATATAACGAAGTAATAATAATGACGACCGTTATGATAAATTGATATCAGAATAGAACTAGGGTCTTATAAATAAATGTTCTACGTTAGATTTTCATATCAACGAATAACGTGTGATAACCTCCTGACTGCCACTATATGGACGCTCAGAATCCTGTCATGTAGTTGGTCTATCTGAGTAAATTTTGTGGAGTAATTAGCTTAATATAATCTATGAATATAATCTACTTGCTTTTGCAATAATACCAAGAGAAATAATGTTGATAATGAAAATAATCCAAACAAATCCAATGTAATATTTCATTTAATAAAAAACTAGAACATAAGGCACGATTGCCCCGTATATGAATGTCTCTTTCTAGGCTTTTACGTAACATGAAGCGAAGTTTCTTTTTATGATAAAGTTTTTAGGGTTGTCAGTTAGTTAGTACTAGGGTTTTCGGTCAGTTGGTACTGGCGGTAAAGATGCTGTTTTACCTATACGGTCGCTGATTGGAAAAGACACCCGTTGTACGGTGTCTTGATGGATGAAAAGAAAGTTTGCTGCGGGCACGGTGCCAATATTTGAAACGGTCATTGTCTGTAAGGTGGGACCATCTTAGCTGCCAACTCATCTATTTTTCATTGCCGAACTAGCTTCGGAAACATTAGATTAATAGCAAGCGTAATTTCATCAGCAACGACCCCACCTGGTCCAGGAGGAAAACTCCGAATCACACCTGTACAACAGAGGCAGGTGGCCAATTCCGGGTATATATCACACCACAATAACTGCGCACACACACACAGAGACACACAGACACAAACACACACATATCTATACTCCTATGAATTCGTTTTTCTTTTGTGCGTATTGATATTCATATTAAAACCCCTCTTTTCTATTTATTGAAAAAGAAAATACAATTTTCTCATACATGGGTTGTAGAATTGCATTCACTAGCAAAAGATCTAGCTAATTTGCATATTCTTTGAAACATTCATTTTAATTGGTTCCATATTAGTTTTTTCGGTTTTCTCATGGGATGATCATCTTTAGTTTAATATTACATGTAATAAAATTCATGCAGATATTCTACATGATTTATACTTGCATTTAATGCAGACTTTCAACTATTTTAATTTTTTTTTTAAATGGTAGCAAATTTACAATTCTTACCCACATTGACGCTTATTTTTATTTAAAACTTGCCTGGATTCCCGACGTTGCCCGGTTGTTTTGAGGTGTGTTTTCAGAATAAAAAAAGTAGCAGGCAGACAGGCAGACAGGCAGGCAGGCTCGAACCCGTACTGCGGAGGAGGAAAAGAATGTGAAAAAAAAACCCCGCATCCATCGCCATTCCGGAAGTGGGGGAAGGTTTACGTTAAGACCAGTCAATCGAAAAGAGGGGATTGCTTTCGAAAATATCGGCGAAAAAGGCGACCCCTCCTCGTAGAAAAGTGCCCAATTGAGAGTGAAGGGTTTAATGTTTTTAGCCAATCTTCCATATTTGTCGTCCAAAGGGTCGCGCTTCAAAAGAATTCCAATATCATGAAAATCTGTCGCTTCTGTCGAAAGTTTTAGGCAGACATACATACATACATACATACATACATACATTTAAACAGACAGATGAGATTTATATTTTAGAGGGCGACTATAATATATAGACATGAGTAAAAATTAAAAAAATAAAATTATATTTGTTTGTGTTAAAATATATGGGCGATTTTCTAAGGAAAAAAGGTACTCAAGGTTAAAGACGCTTGTTAAATGTATTATCGTTTAAAAAAAGTAACAAAAAATCTATATAATTTAAAAGCGATAAAAATAACATGTAAAGCGATCTAAAACACTGTATCGGTCAACGCACTGGACCATAATACGCATATTCTTAACTTCGGTTCATAGAAATAGTAAGGCTATGCCGACGAAACGTAGGATCTCATAAATGGTACGTAGATCAATCTTTTGTGCATAAGATACAATAGTAAATAATATTTGTTTACGCCCCAAAAATATTGGCAATTTTCCAAGGAAAAGGATCTTCAAGGTTGGAGACGTTTATTAACCGTATTATCGTTTAAAAAAAAAAAATATATATATATATATATATATGTGTGTGTGTGTATGTATATATATATATACAGAGAGAGAGAGAGAGAGAGAGAGAGAGAGAGAGAGAGAGAGAGAGAGAAATAAAAAGGATCACACCGTATTATGTGTTCATCAACGTTTCGCCTTTATTTCGAGATTTCCTCTGGATGAATGGAATTAAGAAACAAAAAATACCAGTACAAAATATTTTAAAATGTTTCACGTGCAAAGTGTGACGCTGTTCTATTTCAGAAAAACCGAAGAAGACGTTGGAAATTCAAAAAGGAAAGGGGGGTGCGCTGTTAAAGAGAGGGAAATTTTAGTGACGTCATATAGTCGTTAATGTAATTTTAACAGGTATGAACGCAGTTAATATTCTTACTGGAGAGAAATATATCTGTTGAAATTCAAATATAGTTTCGTAACAGAAATGAAATGAGTATTATTTTTTTTTGTTATGTAATTTATTGATTGAGATTATATGTATTAATTATTACAGGGAGTGTTTGAATGGTTTGAGAAAGTTAGCCTGTGTCTTTTAATAAAAGTTTACTTATTAATGGCGCTATGTTATAGAAACCTGCACGTTGTTTAATTGTGCTTGAATTTGCGATAAGCGCAGATTCAAGAAGTCTCTGGCTCGGTTTATTTGAAATAAATTGAACTACGTTTGCTTGTTTAAAGTCAAAGGTGTGGTTTTGTTGCAATGAGAGAATAATGCACTTAGAGAATTGTTATTTTTTATTCAAATTCAGATTACCTCCAAACACAGAATATTTTAGATACATTGACGACATTTTAATTTTTCTTCCTAAAGTCAAAGGTGTGATTATACTGTAATAAATGAGAGAATAATACACTTGTAGAATTGCTATATATATATATATAGATTTTGAGGACTGGTTACTTCTGTGGAAAGCAACCATTTATTAAGTCGCCTGATGAGGATATCTGGTTTTAAACAACGATGTGTTGAAAACATTATCATATCCAGTGTCGCAACCATATAAATTTGTTTATATTAATTAAAATATATTTTGCTCTTCTTTTACTGAGCACTCTAAATAATCTCGTTAATAAATTGGGTATCACTCTTGAATACCTTTAATGTGATATATATATATATATATATATAAATATATATCTTTACATATATATATAAGTGCTCACTTATATATATATATATATATATCTTTACATATATATATAAGTGCTCACTTATATATATATATATGTGAGCACTTATATATATATATGTAAAGATACATATATATCTTTACATATATATAAGTGTTCACTTATATATATATATATATATATATATATATAAGTGAGCACTTATATGTATATATATGTAAAGATATATATATATATATCTTTACATATATATATAAGTGCTCACTTATATATATATATGTATATATATAAGTGAGCACTTATATATATATATCTTTACATATATATATAAGTGCTCACTTATATATATATATATATATATATATATATATATATATTTTAAAGGAAATCCAGCAGAGTGCTTACTTAAAAGGAAATTCCGAAATATAAAAGCGTATTTATATTTAGTATTTGTGTACAGAAAGTTGTTAGATGAGACAAGTCATTGGTACCGTCGGTTACAAGCCCGATACTTAGGACCGTTTAAGATATCCATATCAAGCTCTCTTCAGCCAATACTCAGATGAGTATATGGATATCTTAAACGGTCCTAATTATCGGGCTTGAAACCGACGGTGCCAATGACTTGTCTCATCTAACAACTTTCTGTACACAAAATGCATTATATATATATATATATATATATATATATATCTTTCCACAGCGAAACAACGTCGCAGCTCACAAGAGCCATGACAGTCAACAACCCCGAAATCGAACGAAAACTTAAGTTTCGCCCTCATTTGGGCTCATCAGTAAGAACTATCCGAACTCGGGATTCGAATCCCGAGTCTCTTGCATGCAAGCCAAGCACTCCACCAGCGGAGCAAATGTCCCGCACATAAGAAAGTCTTCATATTGTATCAAAGTTAGACATTTAATCAATTTATAGTAGCGAGTTCGATTCCTCTCCACCCCAATTATGGATGATTATCAAAATAACCTGGTTCGGGTTCGTCGGAATTTTTTGATAGGGATACCGCAGGAGACTTACATTAAGGCAATTTTTCTGTAGAAGTAGGTACTGCATGAGATGATATCTACCTGAGAACAAGCACAACATGTTCCAAGCTGATAATAGCTTAACGACTTGTAAATTGCTAAATATCGCTATTTACTTGTCTAGCCACGTGAATTTTAGGGCAAGAAATGTAGCTATTCGTATCTGGTCACTCTGAATTATGAAAAATATTTTTTTAAGTAAAGCTTAAAACGATTTCTCATTCAAAAACAGGAAAGGGAAAAGATGAAGTCCAATGTGAGAATAAAAAATAACATTTAAAAATAACATGTTGCTTCTAGTAGAAAGTAATTTTTATTGGGCATGTGTATTTTTACATTGCTAAAGTGATCTGTACAAAATGGATTGAAAGTCATTATACAAATATGTTTCTCCTTTGTTCTACTGTAAAAATGAATCATTCGAAAATATACACAGTGAAACATAATAGACATGCAAGCAGTATACAAATACGCATCCAGCAAACCGAGGTGAAATCTGACTATTGAATGGACCTACTTCGTCTCGAACAATGGATGTGGTCATCCAACCAGCTATAACCCAAGCCGATTTTTTATTCTACATTGCACTCTGGAGAACATGCAATTTCTTTTATAAAATTATTTTAAATAATCTTCTGCCCAATTAACGAAAAAAAAAACACATTAAGAGATTTACGCGCGGTATTTCAACATATAGACCACGCCATGCTTAAAACAAAAATTAAAATTAAAAAAAAAACAGGCTATCACCTTACCCACAGCAGAATTTTCACGGCCCATTGTTCTATCATTGCTGCTAAGCGACGACATGGAAAAATGACTTTATCTCTGATTGAAAAATTAAAATAACGGTTTTGATTATCGATTATCGGTGAGTATCGGGTTTTCTGAGATAAAATTTAACTAAGGTCACTCCCAGACTTATACACTAAAGTTTTGTAAATATTAAAGAAAATTTGTACAGCCGTTTCGCAGTCTACAAGAAACGAACTAACAGAGACAAAGTTGTATTTATCTCTCTCTCTCTCTCTCTCTCTCTCTATATATATATATATATATATATATATATATATATATATATGCTGTGCGTGTGTGTGTGTGTGTATATATATATATATATATATATATTAAGTAATGTGATTTATAATTTAAAATTTAAAAATCAAATTTTAATTAAATTAAAAATCAGTTTCATAAGAAGGAACAACAACAAAATCAATTAATTAATAATTGATAATTGATTTTGTTGTTGTTCCTTCTTATGAAACGGATTTTTAATTTAATTAAAATTTGATTTTTAAATTTTAAATTATAAATCACATTACTTAATATTGAATAAGCTCTAGGACATTTAACTATCGAGCTTATTATATATCTAAATTACAACGAGCACTTTCTATTTCCTGTATTTTAATTAGACTAGTAATTTCACTGTTACATTAAAATACACTCAGCTCTTTAGACTATTGTTCTAATCTCCTTTAAATTATATATATATATATATACTAGAGAGCTGATTGGCTAACAAAAACCTCAATAGTAGGTGCGTATATAAAAATGTGAAACAATCAAAATATATATCATAACAGATTTCATTTTTTCCATCCTAGTTTCCCTTTTGGCAATGGTTTAAACCATTTGTTTGATTAAAAATTCGATAATATGCGTAAACGCTTACTTTTTTAAGTGGTCTTATGATTTTGACCAGGACTGTACACACACACACACACACACACACACACACACACATATATATATATATATATTTCTTTAGAAATATATTTTCTCATAATATATATCAATCTTTATTTAAGAAGCTCAATATAATTACAGAGCAATATAGAAAATGAATGACAAAAAGTTATATTCCAAAATTCATTATGCAAAGTTAAAATCGATAAATCACTCTCCACGAATGTATATGCATATTTAACATGTCCTTTAACGAAAATCGGGGAAAATAACAATTTTATAGTTAAATAATCAGAGATTTATAGAATATTGAAATCAGAATCGGTAATTGTATCTGATGAGTTAAGGGCAAAATAGATTCACTGATTGATATTATAATTTAAGTAATTGATTTTGCGCTTCGAAACAGACACTGTCAAGAATTGAATAAGTACACTGAATTAAAGGAATAAATTATAAGATGGTCAACATAATAAATTTGTGAATATAGTTTTTTGCCATTTATTCTCTATATTGCTTTGTAATTACATTTTATCTTCTTAAATAAGGATTGGTATATTTTATAAGAAAATATATTTCTACAGAAATATATATATATATATATATATATATATATATGATGGTAGAAAATTCGTTTCCGAACATTGCCATTACTTATATATATATATATATATATATATATATATATATATATATATATATATATATATATATATAGTCATCCACATCCAGTACTGTTTCGCTGCTCACGAGTGCGGCTAGACAGGTAACTTAAGCCAGGATTGAAACTTCACCGTCTCTACGACAGTCAAGGCTCCTAACCATTACGCTATTGGTGGCTGCTGAGCGAGTAGTGAGTTTAACGATGTTTTGACATCGTCCGAAATACCTCCGCTCGATTTGATTACACAAAGAGCGTCGCTAATATGCTAATGGTAATTCGTGTATCACTTCTCAATATGCTCAACTCAAGATGAGGACATAACGGAAACATAAAAACAAATAAGTGATGGGCCGCACGAAGGTGGCTTTTAAGCCCTGCCAAACTCTGGCATTCTTTGGCACACATTGTGCCGACATGTGCACCACTAGCAGCACATTCTTGATGGTCACTTCTATGTATAATCAAATGCCGGTTTAGACCACCTGCTGTTTTGTACGCCCGCCCGCAGTTGACACAGGTTAGATCTGGCAATATATACACATATATATATATACACATATATATACATATACACATATAGAGAGAGAGACTCTCTCACACACACACACACACACACATATATATATATATATATATATATATACTAGCAGGGGTGCCCGGCGTTGCTCGGGTGTTTGGAGGTGTATGCTGTGCAAAAAAAAACAAAAAAACAAAAAAATGGTTAATTTTTTAAAACTTTGACCCCTATTATGACCCCTTAAAACTTATTGTTTCGGGCTCAAATCACTTTATTAAGTTAGATCCATGTTCAAGGAACCTAAATCTAAAATTTCAAGTGTCTAGACCCAAAATTGTCGGAGGAGTTTGGTAGAGTTCTTAAAGGTCAAATCGTTGAAATTTGACCCCTTAACAGCCAAATTTCTGGATGACATCCGTCACATCGATTTTTCCAAATCTCAGTACTCGGTATTTCAAATTTCGAGTCTATAGACTAAAAATTGACAGAGTTATTGCGTAGGGAAATGTACACAGACAGACAGACACACAGACACACAGACAGACAGACAGACAGACACGTTAACTTTTATAGATATATAGATATCAATCAGAATAGCTGCCCATTTTCAATTAACAACAGGTGAATGTTTTCAATTCAAAATGGCGACTGTTATATTTATTAAAATCGTGGCGCTTCTTTATTCAAAATAATAGCTATTTTTTTTTTTTAAATTTTTAAATGTCAGGTACTTTTTTAAATTAAAATTGCCAATTTTTTTATTTTAAATTTCGGTTGTGTTTAAAATTAAAAACGTCTTCCATTTTAAAATTTTAAAATGGAGAAGTTTTCTGGGTTCAAAATTGCGTTTTTTTTTATTATTATTATTAAAAGTGGTTGTCATTGTTTTAATTGAAAATTATAGCAATTTTATACATGATAGATGTTGTTGTTGTGTTTTTTTTCAATCAAAATCGCAAAAACTTTTAAAAGCAAAACAGAAGCATATTTTATTTCAAAATGTCGGACATGTTTTCATTAATTACAATGGCGACCATTTTTGTATTTTTATTTTTTTTTTTTGTAAAATAAAAAGACAACTTTCCAATATCTGCACAAATGTCAGTATTGATTTTTTTTTTCAGATTTCCCTTGGGCTACGGAATTAAAATACATGTCGATTTTGAAAACCTCTAAAGCTCCACACCAGGGTTTCCCAACCTTTTGCGGCAAACGCCTCCCTAGAACACTCGGATACTTACTACTGTCCCCTTGCGACACTCATCCTTACATAATAATGTTAGTCGTAGTGGAAGTACTAATTAAACGAAAATAAATAATTGCATATTTTATTCAACATAATTCAACTCTGCCGTTCGAATGGGAAGAGTAACAATAATAAATCAAGTTGGTCAATTAATAAATCAAACTATTACAAATACAATAATCAATAATCAATAAAAATCAGAATAATAATAACAGGAATCATCGATCAATGTGCAGATAGTTATTGATGATCAACGATGAGTTTTGGAATATTTGGTTCCATATTTGATAGAAAAAAATCTTAGATCACCACGTTTCAATTACTTAGGTTTCGATTTTTTTTAAAATGTAGTCACCACTTATCAAGGCCCGGAAGCCACTCGGGAATAAAGGGTTATTGATTGTACAGTAATCAATGGGATAGTATCGTAGTAATCGTTAGTATCGGAGATTTAATAAAGTGTCTTACTTAAGGGGGGGTTTCATCAGGAATTTGTTTATGTTGTACTTGAAGACATCCAAGTTGTAGTCAGGTGGGAAACAGGCAAACGGAACTGAGTTCCACAGACGTGCACTTCTAAGAAAAAAGCTTTGTTCATGGAATCTACGTTTTGATTTAGGCGCAGATAAAGAGCAGGGAAAATTACTGACAGTGCTTTCAGACAGACGGTGTTTATCGTGAAAGATTGGCGAGGGGGGACCAGAGATTGGAGCTCAGACGACCACTTGCCACGGAAATAACGATGAAACAAATACAAGCTCGCAACGTTTCTTTTGTGGGAGAGAGGTTACAGGGAAGAGAAAAGGGCATCCACAAGTAGGCCATGAAGTCTATTTTGTATTCTGTCAAGGCAGGTAGGCTGTTTTTAGCAGCTCCTGCCCAGATGTGGCAGCAGTACTCAATCCTTTGACGTACTTGGTTTACTTAAGGGGGCGGTTCATCAGGAATTTGTTTATGTTGGACTTGAAGACATCCAGGTTGTAATCAGGTGGGAAACAGGCAGGCGTAAGAGGGTTCCACAGGCGTGCACTTATATGTTTCCCAGGACTTATTCGATAGATGAGAAAGTCTTGTCAAAAAAGTTGAATCAGGAATCAATTAGATTCAGGAAACGCTGAAGAATCTTTTTCAACATTACAGAGTGTGATTCTTGAATTAATTTGTTCCAGTTAAGACTTCGGACAAGGATCAAAGTGTAGTATCTCTTCGAATGCTGCACTTAACTTTTTTCACTTCACCTTTTTGGTCTCAGTTAATGGAGGACAATTTTTTCAAGACTGATACATTTTTTTTATTTTTGTAACTATCCAGGGCGCCCCCTTTTTGGGGGAGCTGGTTTCCCCTCACATAAATAACCGACCTTGTGTCTAACTCTACCCTCCTGGGGAGGCAAGAAAACACATAAATAAGTGTACTGCAATCAATTTCAACATGAATTGTGAATCCCAAAGGAAAGTGGCTGAGAAACACCTAGTTAGTTGGTTGGTTGGTTGGTTGTTTTTGTTTTACGGCATATCAACCCTTTTCAGGTTATTTAATCCCGAATACAGTTATTTTAAAGAAAAAAAAAGTAATAGAATATATATATATATATTTTTTAAGTCGGTTTCTATTTAAGGAACTCTAACAGGTATTACCACTCTGGGTTAGAGTGGACCTGGGAGCAATGGCAATTAAAGGGTGGCTGCACACTCCCCAAAGCCCGCAATGTTAATTTAAGCTATCAATTATTAATCGCCTCCCTCGAAAAGGATCTTAAGAACCCCCTGTCAATTTGCCTATCACTCACCTGCAGTCTCGTAATGCCCCTCAATCTGGTGGACGGTACGGAACCCATTAGGAAACCCTGCTCTAAACGAAACCATAATCTTTTTTTTTTTTTTACAAAATTAAGCGGGACTAAGATAAAGATAGCCAAAATGAGAAAAAAACACTATCACTAATTTCCCACACGTTTTATCTGTGCCTTAACCTAAACGTAAATTCCATGAACAAAGTTTCTTTCTTAGAACTGCACGCCTATGAAATTGTCTTCCTTTCTTGCTACTTTCCATGGTCATGTTATCAGCACAGATGTTAACGAAAGATTTTAGTATGTGTTTTGGGAGATCATTGATGTAGATCAGGAAGAGAGTTGGGCCCAGTATGGACCCCTGAGGGACTCCAGCATAAATACTGTGGGCCTCTGATTTCTGCCCATCAACAACTACTCTTATGAGCCTATCTGAGAGAAATGACTTAATGATAGAGAAAACATTTCCAGTTATACCGTAACTGGAAATCTTGTGTAGTAGGCTTTATGCCAAACCTTATCAAAGGCCTTTGATATGTCAAGAGCAATTGCTCTAGAAATGAAGCCTTTGTCGAGAGATTCGCTACTCCTATAAGATATAACGGTTAGCACATCTGCTGTAGATCTAGCAGAGCGGAAACCATATTGCGTGTCGCTAAGAAGGTTATTTCTGCTGAGGTGGTTGACTACTTCTCTATTTATTGTGGATTCCAGCAACTTACTCATGACACACAGGAGACTTATTGGTCTGTACTGAGAGGGGGCTGACTTATCACCTGAATTCTTAAATACAGGGCATACTGATGAGGTTTTCCAGGGTGTTGAAAAGCACTTCTCCTTAAGGCAACGCTTAAACAGTTTGGAAAGTATGGGGGCAAGTTCTGGTTGTAATTTTTTTAACACTATAATTGGAATACCGTCGGGACCAGTTGCTTTACTGGAGTCAAGGGTCTTGATTAGCTTGGCGACCTCACGCACGGACACTTTATGTTGCACAGCATGTTGTCTGTTATAGAAGGGAATATGGGGAGTTGATGGCCTTCGTCACACAGGGTAGAATTTGCCGCAAAGTTTTTGGCAAGTAGTTTGGCCTTGTCGGATGCTGTTGAGATGACCCTTGGTCCATTGATAATGGTTGGGATAGAGCGCACCTTTCTGTTCAAGATCCTGTTTGCTATTTGCCAGAACTGGTGGGAATCAAGCCTCTGCTCAGCTACTTTGAACTTAACGGATTACGCATATAGTTCTCTTGCATTTTTTATTACTCTTTTACAGTGGTTGCTGGCGGTTCTGAAAGCAGCTTTTGTTTCAGTGCATCTATTACGTTGGTAGCTATGGAAAAATTGATTTCTGTCTGCGAGGGCAGCAGCACATTCGGGGGAGAACCATGGCTGGCTGTTAGGTTTTTGTTTGAATTTTTTGGATGGTATGAATTGGCCTATTCCTACAAGTAACCATTCGATCAGATCTGATACTATAGAGGACACATCCTTTTTAAACATTGAATGGAGAGGGAGATCAGATATGAATGAACGGAAGCTATCCCAGTCCGCCATAGAGTATCGGTATACAGTACGGTGGAGAGGTACGTCTGTAGATTTATTATATTTCATTTTTATCTTAACTGATACGACGCAGTGGTCGGAGGATGCCAAAGGAGATAGAACGGAACATGAGCATAGCTCAGGGGAAGTGGATAGAAAAAGGTCTAGGGGGCTTGCGAAGTGACCGGTACTATCGGGCAC
>NC_136525.1:49827909-49882909 GCF_053919585.1 Euprymna scolopes
AAATCAAACTGTGCACATATTGCCTCCATAAACACAAGACGCCCCTTATTTATGAAATTCTTTATTTGGCCAATCAGTTCTGATGTTCTGACATCCTTACTCTTCCCACACCTCTCATCATCCGCCATAGAGTCCTTGCCTTCCTTGGATCCCTTATGCCACTCAAAACTGATGCTCGATTCATGTAAGGTTTTCCAACAGCAGTCTGAAGTATTCTATCTGTTTTTGTGGAATTTTTTTCAAGTTTAAAATATTTTTATTTTTTTGCAGATCGTTTTTCTAAAGTGTCCTCACGTCCAGATTGCATTTTTGAAATTCACCAGCTGTGATAATCAGGCTTTAGTGGAGCGTATTCTATTTCCTTCTGTAGCTGTTTATTTAACCTGAAATCATAAAAATTGGTCTGTCATCTCATGAGTGGTATAGTTGTAGATACTACTAAATTGTCAAGAGTCTACAATAAATTTAAATTACTCACCAAAAAAATCTGGAAACTTATTGAAGGCACTGCGTATGCAGCAGTAGCGTGATTTCACGTAAGCAAACGACCAAGCTTGATGCGAGGTGACGTGACAGCGGAGAAATAGGAAGGAAAGAAAAACCGAGAGAGGAAAATAAGCACGTGGCGGCGACAACGGCTTTGAATCACGTTTTGGGAAAGATAGACTTTTAATAAAGCAGGACAGAATTCTGATTTTGAAGAAAACTGTCGGACGACTGTGTACTGTAGGGCGAACTTCATGATAGCAACAAGTTGTATCTGCACACTGGGAAACGGGTAATTGATTAGAGGAGAAAGGCCTGGATGCACTAATATTGTTTCGGGTTTAGAAAACTTCGTGTCCATGTTTTAGCGATAAATGCCCGTTAATAAATATCTTCTCTTTCAACAAACAAACAAAAATCTAGTCGCTTTTTTGTTTGTTTGTTTCTTTCCGACTGTGCCTGCATTAAATGTGTTGGGTTCGATAGTAGGCTCCTTAATTAGTGTGAGAATTTCTCTCACATTGGTTTGAATGACAGAAAACCAATGTCAAAATGAAACAAAACTGATCAGAAATTACAACAGGTTCACCTTTTAAAACTTCAACGTAAAGTTTATTAAAACAAAAAAATCCAAGTTGCAAAAGATGCTGTAATTGTCAGGTAACACCCCAATAGGGTTATATTTCATCTTCGAGAAATGATGAAGAACGCTGCAACAGGATGCAGAGTTGAGTGATATCTTCCACGATGGATACTGCAAGTCCGGTAGCCTCGAGGATTCCAATGTAGATATTAATAAATATCTTCTGTTTCAACAAAGAAAAAAATCGAGTTGCCTTTTTTATTGTTGCTTGTATCTTTGCGACTATTCCTGCATACAACGTGTTGGGTTCGAGAGCTAGGCCCACTAATTATTGTGAGAATCTCTCTCACATTGATTTTGCCCTTGGCAGAATGAAATGAAACCAATCAGAAATTTCAACAGGTTCACCTTTTAAAACTTCAACGTAAATTTTATTAAAGCAAAAAGATCCATAATGAAAAAGACGCGTCATCTTCAGCTATTTGCCGTAATGGGCCGGTAACACCCCAAAAGGGGAAGAGTTCATCTTCGAGATATAATGGGTACAAAACTCCGATGATGAAGAACGCTGCAACAGGATGCATTGAGTGATATCTTCCACGATGGATACTGCAAGTCCGGTAGCCTCGAGGATTCCAATGTACATAACTGTCCAAATAGCGGACAAATGATAGATCAAACGGTAGACCTTAATTTGGTCTCCGTCAGACATTATATTGTAATGATGAAAGTCAATTGATTCACAGAACACAACAGCGTCGATAATATATAAATCGCCCAACTTAAGGACATTGGTGTTTGCAAATGAAAATAACATTTCGCCCAGATTAAGGCATCAATACGTCTCAAAGAGGCAGAGTAATTTTGAAGCTGCAAGCCTCGAGTGAATTTCGAGCGTCCATCTTCAACTCGAGTCTGTGTGGAAACTGGTGATCTGAAGGGATAAATTTGGCGCCAAGAACACCCTCGGCAGTTAGTAATAACAAGCAATCTGAATGGTTCAAACAAAATCGTGGGCGGACAAACCTACCAATGAGGAGCCTGCTTATTTCTGTAGAATTTCTCACATTATACAATGTTGCGACGAGGGTACCTGCTAATGACTGAAGTGATATGCATAAAATAACCAGAAGCCAAGGCGTTAATGCGAGGCCTAACCCTAACCCTAACCCTAACCCGACGGTCCGGAGAACCGACAAGGCTTGTTCGTTGGCTAGACGAACAAACTCACACTTTTATATGCTTTTGTTAACCTATTTTGCTACTCTATTTCCGTGTTTTGTTTTCCTGTAACCCTTTAAGTAGGATTATAACAGTGGCGACGAGAATTCGAACAACTCACTTTTTCTTTGTGCCTCAGTTGTGGCGGTTGTGCATAAGCAACCGAATGCACATATTTTTGTCTCTCCGTAAATGAGAGGAGGGGGAACCCCTTCCCTCAGCACTAGTTAAGGTTAGTTAGTTTTAATTGTAAAAGTTAATTATCACTTGTAAATTGTTTTGGTAAAAATATTGTAATATTTTCTTGTAAAAAATAATAATTAATTATATTTCTCATATATAACCATTGTGTCGTACGTCGTTTTTTTGTGTCTGGCTTAAATGTCTGCATTAAAAAAACGAAGCGGGCCAGATCAACTAAGCTGCCGAAGAGAATAAAAAAAGCATCTAACTCGGAACTAAAATGGGTAACGGTTGTCAGTTGTATGTCACCGTAAGAATGGTAAACATTTCCTGCTATTTTGTGTAAAACAAAATATATATTCTCATCTTTTATTATACAGAGTGGAACGATAAAATTGTCGCAGAAGAAGAAGACATGATTCCATTTCCGATTGATGAAAAGCGTTTTTTTCTTCTTTTTTTTGTTGCAGACCATCTACTCTATTTCCGTGCTTTGTTTTCCTGTAACCCTTTAAGTAGGATTATAACAGTGGCGACGAGAATTCGAACAACTCACTTTTTCTTTGTGCCCCAGTTGTGGCGGTTGTGCATGGCCAGGAGGTGATTTTGCCACAGGCGAAAGGATATATAAGCAACCGAATGCAATCCCACAGTTCCCTTTCCTTTCTCTCTCTTTTTTTGTCCGGAAAGCCATGATGTGAGCACATATTTGTGTCTCTCCGTAAATGAGAGGAGGGGGAACCCCCTCCCTCAGCACTAGTTAAGGTTAGTTAGTTTTAATTGTAAAAGTTAATTATCACTTGTAAATTGTTTTGGTAAAAATATTGTAATATTTTCTTGTAAAAAATAATAATTAATTATATTTCTCATATATCACCATTGTGTCGTACGTCGTTTTTTTTGTGTCTGGCTTAAATGCCTGCATTAAAAAACGAAGCGGGCCAGAAGACGAAGAGGGTTCCCGCCAAAATGCCAACAGAGTGAAGACGTCATCTTGAGAGAATGAAGTAGCCATACGCCCATATCCAACATCTCAGGTATGATTTTCCCTCTTGATACTCAGGCCCTATTGACTGGCCCATTATCACATTGTGACGTGACCGTCCTAACGATCGGCTGGGCTCCTCACGGAAGGAAGAGGCTGAGGCTCCCGAAACACGGGAGAATGACGGGCAGATATGATTGTTTTATTGATTAGCATTATTGTGTGCCCGTGCTACGGCAACCAACCCTGCTTAAAGATTATGCATTTTATTGTTTGGTGAAAACGACAAATTGATGTCACTTTGAGAGACATAACGAAACACAATTTCGTTTCCGATGCTAACGAGTGTAATACCCGACCGAGAGGTCACGGGGTTAACCTTTTTCGATCGTAAGAAAACAAGCCTTAGAGAGCTTGAAGATTCACAGGTACACACACAGAAGAGGATTTCCCTGGGGTGACGTAATCAGTAGTGATTGGTTTGGACGGTAGCCCGACCCACCCCTGACCTGGTAGATAAATGGGTCCTCATGCAACAAAATCTGCAGTTGGAGCTGAGGTTCGAAAGAAATCAAATGCTATCGAATGGTCGTAATCCCCTCTCTCTTTTCGAACCGTCACAACCGAAAAAAACTGAGAGTAACTAATCTAATTGGGACTCAGTAGAGTTTTATCAAAATCAACAACTGGACAATTGTATATCTTTCTTGAATTAACCAGTAGAATAGATAAATCGAGGCGGTCTTTGTTTTGCGTGCATGAAACTGATTCGTTTCCACTGTGACACATCTACGTAGCTGCGGCCTATCAACCCGAAGGACGAACACTGGTCACATTGGGGTTCGTGACCGAGGATTGGCGCGTATGTAACAAGGAGATCCCTATTGTGGATCGCTGAGGGTTCACACATCATCATGGGACCGTTTCTAAGACATTTGGTATAAAACGTGGGTCGGTCACGGCCAGGGACCGGCTGATCGTGTTATATCCGAGGAGGTTTATAACTTACACATAGAAAGAACCCAGAGTAGACGGGTGAAATCAGCTAGTGTACAACCAAAAACCTGTAATTATATTATCGAATGCAGTATTAACAAAAAAAATCTATCCTGCATCAATTAAGAGTAGGCGATGATTTCTTTTAAATTAATTCTAAGCGTATTCTTAAATTTCATCACACAAGCGACTAGTGCAGTGTAACGTATCGAGTTTAAAGAATAAGAAAGAAAAAAAAACTCGCCGGTTTTCTCCGCTTGCGAATAATTTAATCGCTAGACAGAACACAATTAGCGAAGCCCATCAAGTATCGATTGCTTCTCGAAAGGGGAAAAATGGAATTAAAATAAAACAAGAACTCACGATCATAAGTTACGTCAATTTTGTCAGCATATTTACAGATGAAAAGGGTATTTTTTAAAACATACGCTGGTGCATACTGGGGGAGAGGTGTTTACCGAGCTTATATATCTCAATCTCGCCTGTATCGTGTATATCTATCTATCTATCTATCTATCTCTCTCTCTCTCTCTCTCTCTCTATATATATATATATAAACTTACATATATATAAACGATATATAAACTTACATATATATAAACGATATATACACTTATATATATATATATATATATAAACGATATATAAACTTATATAAATATATATAAACGATATATAAACTTATATAAATGTATATATAAACGATATATAAACTCATATATATATATAAACGATATATAAACTCATATATATATAAACTTACATATATATAAACGATATATAAACTTATATATATGTAAACAATATATATATATATATATATATATATATATATATATATATATATATATATATATATATATAAGTAACTTTGTCTGTGAAAATTCCCTCCTCATAGGTTCCGAAACATCTGATATTAAAAACAGCTTTTCTCTCTTATAAATAAAACGAATAATTTTTACAGGGGAGTATTTTACGTTACACCGGCCAAGGGAGATATTAAAATTACAGAAAAGCATTTCTTCTTAAAAAAAAAAAAAAGATTTGTTATACTCTGGAGATATGGCTTAATGGTACAGCATTCGACTTCAGGTCGAATGATCTCTTTTTCAAAACTGGGTGTACCTCGCCATTTTATTTTAATTTTTTACTTATTAATCAGTTCAGTGTGGGTTGTTAGACCGTTTCGTGCAATTGTCGAAAATGTTTTCTGCCCATGTCAACAGAATTAATCACTGTCTGTAAAAAGTCGTGGTAACATCTTCCGGCATACGGACAGGACTTATGACGCAATGGATAACGCGTCTATTACAGATCAAAGGAGTCCAGGTTCGAATCCTGGCAAGTTTGTAATAATTTTAACCATCATTTTATTCAACGTTTACTCATTATCCCTGCCCTTAGGGTGTTTTTTGTTTTTTCAGTGATTTTGTTTTGTGCATATGGGAACTTTCCATACTCCGAGTTTACAGGATAAGCGTTGATGCTAAGACAATGTTGAGTGTACTCGATTTTGTGTTTTACTAAGCGTTGTGCGTGCCGAAGCAGCCGCTAGTTTCAAATAAAACGTCGCCGTCAACAAACGATGTACAACGTCATAAAAATGTCACACACATGCACTTTATGTATCTGGGCGTGTTCTCAGATAAGAATTTTACCGGAATACCTGCGATAAATATCGAAAATCGAAATAATCTTATTAAAGAAGGAATGCCTCCGATAAGTATCAAATATCGATAATAAACAAATTCTAATTTTAAAAGTTAACATTCTTATACAGCCTAACATCACAAGTGCATTTGAGAAGTTTTATCACTGCACAAGTAAAAAGGGTACGTCGTACAAAAAAAAATAACCGGTAGGTTCTTTAATAAGACAGAGGCGCGTACGGAATTAATGTTTCTGATTGGAGCACGATTGAACCATATTTCATAACTTTTGTGTTTTAAACTTTAATTAAAATCCTTTTAGAAAATTATTTTTAGAAAATCAACGTTAGGTTTTCTACAGAGAAATGTCAACTGAAACGTATTGTGGACTATAGCACTACGGGGAGACAGTTGAAGTTTCCTCTCGGTAAATCCTGGTGTGTCCCATGTTAGAGAAGGCAATCAATCGATTTGCTTGATAAAAAGCCAATTTCATCGATTTTGATGACAAATTATAAGAAGCGTAGGACATATGTTGATCCTCATTCAAGCCCAGTGGCAGGGCGAACACAAAGTATTTGTTATTAATCTGTCTGTCGATCTATCTATTTATCTATGTGTATTAGCAATATAATTCTCGAGCTATTTATCTATCTATTTATGTTTCTATCTGTCTCGATCTATCTATCTATCTATCTATCTATCTATATATATATATATATATATATATATATATATATATGAACAAATGATTAATAAAACATGTTAAAAGACATCTTGAAAAAGAGTTAAAAACATATTTAATTTTAAAAAAGGGAGCAGAAAATAAGTGGATAGTCCTTAATCCGCGGAGTTTCGAAGAAATACTCTCCCTCTCATCAGAGGGCAGGAATTAGCAAAATGCAGGATCGGATTTTGTATATAAAAGTATTTAATGAAACTTTTGCCTCCTGTTCCCATTACCTCACCCTTTTTTTTAACCAAGTAAGATCTGTGACTTACTTGCAGTTTCATTAAATACTTTTATATGCAAAATCCGATCCTGCATTTTGCTAATTCCCGCCCTCTGGTGAGAAGGAGAGTATTTCTTCGAAACTCCGCGGATTAAGGACTATCCACTTATCTTGTGCTTCCTTTTTTAAAATTAAATATGTTTTTAACTCTTTTTCAAGATGTCTTTTAACATGTTTTATTAATCATTTGTTCATATTATAAGCTCTATTTCCTTTTCGGTTTTATTGAGCTTTTACAGCTGGCTGAGTTTATTTTACTTGTAAATATTAACTCTTTAATATTTATAATATATTTTAAGTTTACCATTTTGATTACCTTGGTAAACTTATTGTAACTTTATATATATATATATATATATATATATATATATATATATATATATATATATATATATATATAACCGGAGAGATGGACGAGAGATGAATGCAATGAATGTCGAACATGTGTCAAAATATGGTAAACTCATATCTTAGACAAGTTGTTTTTTTTTACATGGGGGTCACCACTTATCAAGGCCCGAAGGCCACTCAGGGATAAGGGTTATTGCGTGTACAGTAATCAATGAGATAGTATTGTAGTAATCATTAGTATTGGGGGTTTTGATAGAGTGTCTTACTTAAAGGAGCGGTTTGTCAGGAGTTTGTTTATGTTGGACTTGAAGACGTCCAAGTTGTAGTCAGGTGGGAAACAGGCAAGCGGCAGAGAGTTCCACTGGCGTGCAGTTCTAAGAAAGAAGTTTTGCTCATGGAATCTACGTTTGGATTTAGGCACAGATAAAGAGTGGGGGAAATTATTGACGGTAATTTCAGCCAGACGGGTGTTTCTCGTGAAAGATTGGCGAGGGGGGACGAGAGATTGGAGCTCAGACGAGCACCTGCCATCGAAATAACGATAAAAAATGACAGGCTCGCAACGTCTGTTCTGTGGGAGAGGGGTTGCAGGGAAGAGAAAAGGGTATCCCCCACTAAGCCACGAAAGTATCTGGTCAGCTAACGGAAGTACGCGTATGTTACGTGGTTCTAGTTAGCTGAGAATAATAATTGGCGTTGGGATTTGGGATGTATGTCTGTCTGTATGTCTGTATGTATGTGTCTATGTATGTCTGTGTCTTTATCTGTGTGTCTGTCTGTATGCCTGTATGTATGTCTGTCTGTCTTGCAAAAACTTTTGATTTCTGTATCTATCCATCTCGGTCTATCTATCTATCTAACTGGAGAGATGGGCAGGAGATATATATAAAGAATATTTATAAAATCTAACAAAATATGGTAAAATCACATCACAGACACGTTTACCGGAAGGTCTAGTCAGTTGATCAGATCTACGTGCGAGTCACATGATCAGGTTAGCTGGAGATCAGAGAGTTGGAATTTGGACGTTGAGCAGAGCGGACGGTTTAACAGGTCGTCTCCCCCCCGCTTTTACTGGGGAGGGAGACCTTGAATTAACCACGCAAGCAAAGATATTCACTTTCAATTCTTCTGCGATCAACACATGGAAAGTGAATAAAAACTATATAAAATATAATCATCGTCTTCAAACATCGTTTCGTTCAAACAGGTTCCAGCTATATAAAACCAATCAGTGTTCTTTGAGGTGAATGAATATTCGTCCAAAAAAGGTTTCCAGTCTCCCCTCCAAGAACAAGATGAATTCCAGGTGGACAAGATAAACGACGCATGAAACTAAGGTATGTCCAAAATACATGTATCACACACACGCACACACGCACATACACACACACACACGCACGCATATAAACATATAGATTTGATTTGGTAGGTTTTTCGAGATATTGGGTGGAGCCCGTAGTGGGTTGAGTGGGTGTTAGAGTTGCTAATTACACTGATTTTTCTTTTCTTTCTGTTTGGGCATCTACTGCAGAAGTACTCTTTCTTTGGGGGGGGTCATCACGTATCAAAGTCCAAAAGCCATTCGAGGATACGGTTGCTTGGTTTTACGGCATATCAGCCCGTTTCATGTTATTTAATGCCGAATCCAGTGATTTTGAAGAATTCTTTTTAATAGAATATATTTGTTTTTTAAAGTCAATTTCTATTTAACCCATAGTTGGGAACCTAACAGGTACTACCACTCCGGGTCAGAGTGGACCTGAGAGCAATGGGGACAATTTTCCAAAAGTGCATTTCAGTGTATTTCATGAGAAAATTAGAATCAAATATAACATAATTATTATCTTTGCTAGCATATTACTATATCTTTACTCGAAAAAGGAGAAAGTAATTCTGGGGAAAATGGTATAATCACAGTATCTACTATACTACCTTCCAAAAGGGGAGGTAATACCGAAGAGAATAGTATCATACCAACAGAACTGATATTGCACAATCTCCCTATTAAAAAAAATGATGTAATACTTACTCCTCTGAATTGAACATGGGAAGATACATCATTAGTTTGAAATAGTAAAGTGAATTGAGAATTAAAACCTAGTAGAATAGAAATAATAGACGTAATAATGTAGAGTCTATTTCAGACAAACCTATAAGAGCAATGACAATTAAAGGGTGGCTGCACACTCTCCAACCCCCGCAAGCTGGGGCTTTATCATAGGATATAGTTTAAGGTCATATCCTGGACCTAGACGATCATAGTATTGGAACATAGACTGCAACAACATAACTTAGGGTTCAAATTGTGAAGAATCACCATAGATATTTAGTGATACGTATATACATCAGGATGTACCCTTCGTCCCAAGTACATATCACAGTATGATATAGTATCCCATTATACAACATGTGGTGCTATGGTACACATCACCCAACATACCTCTTTTTGGTACACCATCATACAACCCAGGCAAATTATATCCTTTTTTATTATTTTTTTTAATTACATTTTCACCCCAAACAAGGCACATTGCCACTTCCGTATAGGGGGCTACTATCAGGGGCAACAACTACTGGGGTACTATGTTGGGATTTGGGCATCAAGATGTCGGTTCACGTTACACTTGAACTTCTGCATGTCAGTGCAGTTAAGGAAGCAGAGACCTGGAATGGAATTTCAGAGTCTAGCGGTTCTGGGGAAGAAACTACTGGAGTAGAAAGATCTTTTACATCTAGGGATCTCTACTGTGTGGGGTGCGATTTAGCTGCCTGTCGGGTTTGTCGAGGGTGTCTACGTCGTTGGGGCACAAGTGTCTGCAGTTCGTCAGAGCATTCACCATTATAATACTTGTAGAATAGGCAGAGGGATGCAACGTTTCGTCGATGGGACAGAGGCTGAAGCTTAGATGCCAGTTCAGGGCCTATCAGATTGGCGACTCTCTTTTGAAGCTTGTCTAGGAGCGAGAGACTAGCAGCAGATGCTCCAGCCCAAATGTGACAGCAGTACTCCATATATGGGCGAATGGTGGCCTTATAGAGGTACATGATACTTTCGGGTGTTAGTAGTTTTCTAGCATGGTAGAGAGAGCCTACCTTCTTCGCAGGGCCCTGGCAATGCTTTCAATGTAATTGTTCAGACTCATGTTTCCTGTGAACGTTAGGCCAAGCAGTTTGAATGATGCACTCTCAGATAAAGAATCACTGGCCATTGCTATTGGTGGCAGAGAAGGTTTCTTGTAATTATTGAAGGAAACCAGTTTAGTCTTAACAGCATTGAATGTGATCATCCATTTTTGTCCCCATTCTACTACATATTGGAGGTCATCCTGTAGTGTTTTTGTCATTTCTTTAGTTATGTGTTCATTTGTTTTCCTGTCATGCCTGTTATAGAGTGTGGTCTCTTCAGTATATATACCCATCTCATAGGCAATTTTGTTGGGGAGGTCATTAATGAATATTAGCAACGATAGAGGTCCAAGGATAGACCCCTGAGGCACTTCCGCATTTATATCATATTGTTTAGATGTACGACCGTCGAGGACAACCTGGATTTTTCTCTTATCTAAGAAGGATTTAATTTGCCTGGGGAGACCCTCATGCCATAACTTGTCAAAAGCTTTAGATATATCTAGAGCTACCCCCTCTACCCTTCCCTACTTTGTCCAGTGAATGGTATATCCTTGACATTTTTAAGCATTTTCACCTCAAGCAAGGTATATTTTGTCTTGGACTTGAGAAGCTAGGATTTGGATTACGTCTTTTCAACTGTTTCATGAATGTGCATGCCTGAACCTTTCACATAAAAGATTACTCCTGTTAAAAAGAAGTATGTTTGAAAGCACTCTTTAAATTATCGTGTCAAGCTGGCCTAATGGTTATCGTATTTGACTCATTGTCTTTTTAGTTATGTTTCTATCTCAAATCCGATACTTTTTTTTTTACTTACAAGAAGCGAATTTCTTGAAAAAAAAACATAATATTTGCACGCACGTGTTCCAATTTCTTTTCCTTATTTTTTCTTCATCGTTTTTTTTAATTTTTTGTTTTTTTTATAAGAAATTTAATGTCACCTTTAATACCTACGGTATTTCTGTTGATAATAAAGAAGAATTCTGCATTAATTAAAATGTAATATTTATGAGTGTTTTACGACCGGGCAACGCCGGGTGGCTTGCTAGTTTCTTTACATAAATAAAAATTATCACGCATTGGCAGACAGACAAAGCCATTTACTAATACACCTGGTTTTCTGACGAAATAAGATACATCCAGATAATGCACATGATAGGCATTAAAGTGTCAGTTCAAACTAAAGCGCGATAGATCGATTTACGATCCGACGGACGAAACCATGTAATGATACGTGTGGACACAGCTAAAAATTGCAAATAAATTTGATCGCATACGTTCGTGTCAGGAAACATAATACGAACGTTTTCCGTTTTGAATATATGGGAGGCCGAGTACGAAACAATAGATTTTTTTTTTACTAAATTGAGTGGTTTTATGTTTTTTTGTGAGTTACACATTTCGCTTGAAGTCTATTCTCGAAAATAGATTTCAAAATTCGCAGTATTGTATAGACAGTTATAGATCAAATTGTGCAGAATAAGACGATTATGAATATATATATATATATATTTATATATATATATATGTGTGTGTGTATGTGTGTGTGTGTATACACACAGGTATATGTATACATATACATATAGACAGAGAAGAGAGAGAAAGAGAGTGGAAGGATCCTAGAAAAGACAACATGATCCCATTTCCGTTCGATGAAAACCAGTTATTTTGTTGCAGACCATCTACTAGTACGCCAGTTGTGTATACATATCAACAGCGATAGGAGCTTTCTATCATGTCTGAAAATGAAACAATGTTTAACGAGCAAGACCAGAGATGTGCCGCTGTACGCATCATGCTCTGTACCGATGCAAGTTATAACAACATAACCATTGCTAGCACCCTCAAAATGCAAATCTGAACGGTTCAATGCTTTAGAGGGATGCCCAAGATTATCAAATAAAGTCTTCGGCCACAGTTATGGTCGAATCGAGTTATCATTGTAAAATTCTCGAGTTTGTCTCCATCGCACGTCCCAGGCCCACTCTCCGCCGCCAGAAGAGATTTATTTATATTGTATCTTTAAGGTGATTTATGGGAAGATACCATAATTATTAGGTAGGTGCAAAAATAATGTCGTTTTTTATATGTAAAACATTATTTTTTGCACCAACCTAATAATATGTATATATGCATGCATTTACATATATATATATATATATATATATATATATATATATATATATATATATATATATATATTTACCCTTCACCGGACTATCCATTCATGTGAAATCTTTTTATCATTTTTCTTTTACCTCCTATTCCCCTTACCTCACCCTTTTTTAAAACCAAGTGAGACCTGTGACTTAATTGTAGTTTCATTAAATACTTTTACATGCAAAATCCGATCCCGCATTTTGCTAATTCCTGCCCTCTGATGAGAAGGAGAGTATTTCTTCGAAACTCCGCGAATTAAGGACTATCCACTTATCTTGTGTTTCCTTTTTCAAATTAAATATGTTTTAACTCTTTTTCAAGATGTCTTTTAACGTGTTTTATTAATCATTTGTTCATATATATATATATATATATATATATATATATATATATATATATAGCTTGTCTGCGCAACTCCTCTCGTGTCTATTTTTTATATGAAATATACAAATTTTCCCCTTTTTTTCTCCCGTATAATCACATACGGAATATATTTTCCTTTCTCGTACTCTTTTACGAGTTTTTTCCTCCTTTTCAATATCTGCCTTATATATATATATATATATATATATATATATATATATACATTCAAGGGTAATTCTGGGCCTGAAGACCTAATCTCCCCAGTAGCAGTTGATTACAGAAACATGTATGCACATAGGTAGCCATCAATGTTTGTATAAATAAATTTAATATACCTGCTCTGTTTACTCATTGAGCACTTTTTGGTAGACACATTTTTCATTGGATGTACTTGTAGGAAACTAAACTCTATTGCCATAATATATATATATGTGTGTGTGTGTGTGTGTGTGTGTGTGTGTGTGTGTGTTCCTGTAATTATTTACTATAATAATTATTAAATACCTACAGACACTAGTGTTTCATCCTTTCGGGAATCATCAGCTCAGGGTGTCACGATTAACACCGGTCAATAGATTCGGATCCGGCTACAGAAGCCATCTCCTACTTCATTAGCAAGGACCTTACCCATCCGGCCACCGTTTAACGCGAGAAATACTGTTGAAACTTAAACATTCATTTTTAAAGGTTGGAAACGTCTGTCAGAGTAATCTAGTCATTGTACGATGATCAGGGCGCGCGCGCACACAGACACACATTAAGCAAAAATGGTAATTAATAAAAACCTGAAGAAAGTGCTCAATAATATTGTAGAGAAAACCTGCGTTTTATTTTTTTATTACCGTTTTTATCTGTTTAGTTACACATGTTTCCGTTGTGGGATCGTATTAGCGATCCAGTAACCTCGTCAGTCTTTACAGAAATGTTATTATGGAAGAATGATATAAGGAGGGGTCCGAAAAGAGCGAAAGATGGGGTAACAAAGAAAGGAAAGGGTTGTAGATCGGCAGTATTTAAGTTTGGGGGTTAAGAGACATTATGTGGTTGCGGGGAGTCTGGGAAGTTTATATATATATATATATATATATATATATATATATATACAACTACTTCATTTATTCACATAAATTTAATATACGAAAGTATAGATTTATGCGTAAACTTTAAGTATTTACTTCAAAAGTGCTCAATACGTAGGTAGAGCTAGTTAGTAATTTATAAAATATATATGGCGATTAAGCTACACTGAATATTCTGCGTTTCATCCAACTATAGGATTCGTCAGGCTTATGCGCATCCAACTATAGGATTCGTCAGGCTTGTGCGCATCCAACTATAGGATTCGTCAGGCTTATGCGAATCCTATAGATTAAGCTACACTGAATATTCTGCGTTTCATCCAACTATAGGATTCGTCAGGCTTATGCGAATCCTATAGTTGGATGAAACGCAGAATATTCAGTGTAGCTTAATCGCCATAAATATTTTATAAATTACTACTATATATATATATATATATATATATATATATATATATATATATATATACATAGTTATCCACATACAGTACTGTTTCGCAGCTCATCAGTGCGGCTAGATAGGCAACTACCTCAAGCCAGGATTGAAACCCGACCGTCTGTACGACAGTCAAGGCTTCTAACCATTACGCTATTGACGGCTGCTGCGTGAGTCATGAGTTTAACGGTGTTTTGACATCGTCCGAACTACCTCGATTTGTTTACACAAAGAGCATCGCTTGAGTTATTATTCCTAAAACAAAAGATGTAGTTAATTCCTGCTCAATAGTTTTTCTTGTTCTCCTCCTGCTAATGGTAATTCGTGTATCACTTCTCAATGTGCTCAACTCAAGATAAGGAGCATTATAAACATACATACATATATATATATATATATATATATGTTTTATTTTTTATTATCTTTTTATCTGTGTTTGCGATTAAACAGCCTCGTCAGGCCTTGCAGAAGTGGTTGTTAGTTATTGGAAGAAAAAATACGAAAAAAAGAAAACGGGGAAAGGGCGGGAGTTGGCAATATTTCAGTTTTGAAAGTTAAAGATACATTCTATTGTATTGTGTGTGTGGGGGGTAGCAGATTCAGGTAGGCGTGGGTGGAGATATATGGATATAGGGAGGGGAGGTGAAGAGAGGATGATAAAGATAAAACTGAAGGGGGTAAGGAAAGGAGGAAGGTTCAATATTTTGGTTTTAAATTTTAACTGGCATTTAGTTTTTCAGCAAGGTATATTAAATAGATTAAAGAGAGAGAGAGAGAGAGAGAGAGAGAGAGAGAGAGACGAGGCTGTTGGATCGTAAACATGGTCCAACATCTGAAACATATGTAACCAAACAGATGAAACGGTAATAAAAAACAAAACACATATTTGCTCTGCAATAGTATTGAGCACTCTCTTCAAGTTTTTACTAATTACCAGTTTTACAATATATATATATATACATATACATATATATATATATATATATATATATATATATATATATATATATACATTCCCTTCTTTTTTCTCTCTTCCTTCCTTCCGTTTTGTACATATTTTTTATGGTAATTGAAAATATGTCTTATTTTTAACTTCGTTTTCTTTTTTTTCTAATCAAAATGCCATCGACCCTGATGCGTTAAAAGGACTCTCTTTACTTTTATTCATAAAAGTTGCACCACTAACAGAAATATATATATATATATATATATATATATATATATATATATATATATATATATATAAATAAGGGAGTAGTCACCAACAATGTGTATTTTTTAACATTATTTTATTATTCCCTGTCTTTGTTTTTCATTGAGAATTATGTTTAGATCATTGTAATAATGTTTTTAAATCATTGAAATCGTTTTTAACGCGTTTCAGACGTTCTGTGAAGCGTCCTCTTCAGAAATTATTTTCAAAATGTGTTGGAGATGTAAAAATAGCATTTTCGTAGTTCATTTGAAGTGTTTTCAAGGAGTGGAAACTATTCATTGGAATGTTCAATTTTTATTACTCTTTTATTGGGCTGTGGCGAGGCCGCCGAGATATATTATAACTCGGCGGCCTCGGCTGTGGTCACTCCTGTGTTGTGTTTCTCTCTTTTACTCTCTCTTTCTGCTTGTATTTTTTTCTTTTCCTTTAGGGTAGGATGTGTGTGTGTTTTCTTTTATTGGTTTGAAAATGTGTGTACTGTTTTATAGTATTATGAGGTTATTTGCTTCCCAAGGAAGGTGACTGTGATCCGAGGTCGTTACTAATGTGTACGTGTGAGGAGGGGGAGGGGAGAACCAGCTCTTCTGAAATAAGGGTAGGGGTGCTTTCATTCTATTTTGATATTTATTTTTTGGATTCTTAGATTTTAGTATTGTGATTTTTCGTTTCAGTCTTTTCGGGTATTCTTTATATTATGTTTGTTTAGATAGAGGGGTCTATTTAAAAATATGTATAGGGGATTTTTTAATGTTTCTATTTATTTGTCTCCCCATGCGAGTATGGCTAGACCCAGGATCGGTTCCTAGTGTGGGGAAGATCTCGTTCCCCAGAGGGGAGGGACCAATTGGAGGAGTATAGGTAACGGGAGGGGGATGATAGAAGGGATGATAGTTGTCTCAGTCATGAGAGATTTCTCATCCACTGACTGAGGTGGGAGCGGTGTGTTGGGACAGATATTATACTATGGTTTTAGGTGTTTCCTAGTGTTGTTGGTTTCGAGGTTAAGTAGGGTTGGTATTGTTCAGTGTGTTTTTATTTTGTTTTTTTTTACACAGTGATCACCACTTATCAAGGCCCGGAAGCCACTCAGGGATAAGGGTTATTGCAAGTACATTACGTTAGTGTGGAGATTTTCTGAAGTGTTTACTTAAGGGGGTTGTTCATTAGGAATTTGTTAACATTGGACTTGAAGACATCCAAGTTGTAGTCCGGAGGGAAGCAGGCAGACGGAACTGTTGCATTAGAGATAGGGATGTTATGTCTGTGTGTGGTTGTATGCGCGCGCGTGTGTGTTTTAATGTATCGGTTCTGATTTATATATATATATATATATATATATATATATATATACACGAAGGTACTTGATGTGTCTGGAATTGTTCTTGCGAAAGTTTTCTATTGGAATGCGTTCGATGAGTACCGAAAATCGATAATCGAAAAAAAAAATCCGATTTGTAGAAGTCAGTCCGATTTCGACAAAAGTTAACACTGTTTTACAGCCTAATATCACAAACGAATTGGAGAAGTTTTATCACCGCACAGGCAGAAAGACCCAACTTATAAAATCACCCATAAATTCTTACATAAGACAGAGGTGCGTTCGAAGCGAATGTTCCTGTGTAGAACACATCTGAAGCATGATACTTGATTTTTACATTTTAACACTTTATGTGAAGCTATTATTAAGAAAAAATGTTTATAAAATCAACAGTTGATTCTCTACAGTGCAATATTTACTATCATTTATAGTAGAATAGTGACTACGGGAGGCATATGAGGCTTAATCCCGGTGTACTGCCGAGACAGGTCTCCGACTAGAGCGGGCAATGAATCGATTTGATTAAAAAAAAGTGGCTGATTACGATGACAATAAATGTAGGGGAGGGTAGAAAATTTAATCCTCATTCAAACTCAGCCAATACTAATGAGTCTATCCAGGACCATATTGTGTGATATTTTCACAACGTTTCCCTCAAATTCTACCTTGATCGCCCTTTTGGGACCCGCGGCGCAGTAAATAGAAGCGTTGAATCCCTACGGTTCCAGATGAGCATCGTTTGTCTAACCCTCTCTGTAGTTCTTCCTCCTTTAAATTTCTAACTCTCTTGTTTATATGTAATTATTCATTTGTGATTACGTCAGTCGATCAGCACGTGACCTTCAGTCACGTTTTCTGGCCAAAATTATTGTTTTATCTCAAGGTTGATAAAAGAAAACATACTTTTTACATCCGGATATTGGTTGATGAATCTTCCAGTAGTTGAAATGAACATCCCTTCCAAAGAAACGACTTCCGGTATATTTTAGACAGCTTTCATTTCACTATATTTTCTTGTTGAAAGATTGCGCGCTTGTTTTATACTCTGCTTCACCCTCATACAGGACCATTACTGGCCCTGTCGCCAACATTCTCTACGTCTGTCCAGCCCTCTCTGTAATGTTGCATATCTGACGTCGCTCGTTGAACATTGTGTCACTTTCAGATATGATAGGAGGCCCCTATCGTTTTTAGGATTTGTACACAACTGGCCAACTAGTAGATGGTTTAGAACAAAAAGAAGAAAACCCGTTTTCATCAAACGGAAATGGAATCATGTCGTATTTTCTAGGGAGACAATTTTATCTTTCCACCTTTTACATATTGAAATCAGTTGTGTTTGATGTGGATGTCGATTGAAACGAACGTTAGCAAGTTAAACATTCTACAATTTTTTTAAAAGAATCCTCTTTCACAAGCGGTTAGTTTATTTCGAAAGTTTTGCAAGGAATCCATCTATCCATAGCCCTTGAGCCCCTGGAGGGGAAGAGGCCATCTACAACTTTGTAGATGCTTTTGTAGCGAGGAGTTCTTTTTTCGAGGTGAGGATGCTGGTCCCACGCCCAACCTTCTCAGAAGGTACATACAGCGCCTAGCCTTCCCAAATGGTCACCCATCTGGTACTAGCCAGGCTTAACGTTGCTTAACTTCGGTGATCTGGCGAGAATCGATGTGTCAACGTGATTGTGCCGCTGTGTGTCAACGCGAATGCACGCAGTTAAAGAAAAATCAGATGCCTAATTTTCCGACGTCTTTTACTGTTTCCCCGCCCTTCATTGTTCTTCCGTAACCCCAGAAATCTCATCCATTCTCTTAACATGTCTATGCCATTACTGTTTCTTGTTCTACACACACTTTAAAAATGCGAGCCATTTTATAACTGTCCTTAGTGAGGCTGAAATAAAAAAAAACATAGAAACTCTTAACATCTCTTGTATATATGTAACTATTCCTTTGTGATTACATCACTCTACCAGCACGTGACCTTCAGTCACGTTTTCCGGCCAAAATTATTTTCATCCCTAGGTCTTAAAACACATTCTGCTTTATCCACCACATTCTGCGCTTGTTATTGTTTCAAAGTTGATCTACATATTTTCCTAACCATTCCTTTGTTTCCATAACATTATCTCCGTATACATTTTTCTACATAACAATTACAAAACAATAGTAATGTTTATTATCTGTCATTTTACTATTTTTGAAATAATAGTCGATATTCTAAATCGGCTATAAGCAAGGCGACTCAATGTTGCTCCGGTATAACTAAACAGTATTATTTGTATTCTTCGGAAAACTGTACTCATCTTGTGTGACATTTTGACAACGCTTCGGTCAGCAGATTCACTGTAACAACGCGTGCCACAGTAGTTATTGGAATAATGCAGTTCTTAAATTGGCATTCTTCTGAAATGTTGGCGATCGAAAATACAAATGCAAATTCTTCAGGAAGGTTATTCAGCAACGTGTGACGGAACGACCGCAGGAAACTTTTTGTTTTTACATAGGCATCACCACTTATCAAGGCCGATAGGCCACTCAAGGATAAGGGTTAAAGAGTGTAGAGTAGTCAAAAGGACAATATAGTAATCGATAGTAATGGAAGTTGGTAAATTTGTTAACTTAAGTGGAACGGCTCATCAGAAACTTGTTCACGTTGGACTTGAAGACAATCATATTATAGACAGCTGGAAAGCAGGACAACGGAAGACAATTCCACAGGCGTGCAGTTCTAAGAAAGAAGCTTTGATCATGGAATCTGTGTTTAGGTTTAGGCACAGATAAAGAGTGGGGGAAATTATTGATAGTGTTTTCAGCTAGTCGAGTGTTTCTTGTAAAAGTTTGGCGAGGGGGCCATGGATTGAATCTCAGTCGAACACTTTCCATGAAAATAACGATAAAGCAGAGACAAACTCGCAACATCTCTTCTGTGAGATAGAGGTTGCAGTGAAGAGAAAAGGACATCTCCCACCAGGCCACGAAGTCTATTTTGAACCCTATCAAGGCAGGACAAGTCTTTTTTAGCAGCTCCTGCTGATATGTGGCAACAGTATTCCATCCTTGGACGTATCTGGCTCTTATATAGATAGAGAATTGCATCAGCAGTGAGATATCTACTGGATCGATAGAAGGATCCGACCATTTTTCCGGCGGCCTTGGCAACAGATTTGATGTACGTGTTCCATTTAAGATCAGGAGTAAAGGTCAAGCCCAGAAGCCTGAATTAAATAAAAGGGTCATTTTAAAATAACTTGCAGATTTACAAATTCTACAAAAAGATTCCCGAGTTCGATAACATACAACTGAAGAAGCTTAACGTTACCTGGACCATACCGTTGCTGAAAAGACCTTCAAGGTGAGAATAGCAGTCCGAAAAATTAAACTAGTTTAATAATAATTTAAACGAAAATTATCACCTTTATCCGGTGCGCCTCGGCATATTTTATACTAAAAAAAGCACTATTATGTATTACTTAAGAATTGTAACGGCTGACGGAATTAAAGTAATACATTCGATCAATACAAATTTCTGCCAATAAGTTTCTAGACCTTTTTGTGCAGCTATTTAAAACTGTCGTAGACTATTGAAAATGATCAATTTTAATGATTCAGGTTTAAATGCACAGCTACAGTAGGAACTGGAATACACCCTACTAAAGCCTGATTGTCACAGCTGGGGAATTTGTAACGTAATCGACTTGGAGGAGCGATTTGCTCTCCATTTGGAGAGGTTGAGACCCTCTAAGGACCTGAGAAAGACCGGGTAACTATGCTAAAAGTGTTTTAATTTATCCAGGACAACAGCAAATATCAAGAATACTTGAATTAAAATATATATCTATATCTTTTAATTCAAGTCCTTTTGATATCCGCTGTTGTCCGGGATTAATTTAAACAATGTTAACCTATTTACCCGGTCTTTCTCAATCCCAGGGAGGTCTCAGCCTCCCCAATGGGGAGCAAATCTCTCCCTCAAGTCGATCACGTTATGAATTTCTAAAATGCAATCTGGGCGTGAGAATGATATGCAACAAAATTCTGTTTTAAACTTGGAAGACATGCCATAGAAACATGCGGAAAATTTAAGACTGCTTTTGCCTGATCTTGCATGAATCGAACATTTGTTTTTGAGTGGCATAAGAGATTCAAGGAAGGTAAAGAGTCTGTGTTGGATGATGAGAGGTGTGGGAGGAATGAGGAAGTCAGAACACCAGAGTTGATTGGCCAAATAAAGAATTTTTATGGATAAAGAACGTCGTGTGTCTATAGAGACGTTAAGTGCACAGTTTGATTTCAGTGTGGGAACTGTATAAAAAATTATTCACGAGGATCTGAAGATGCAAAAGATTTGTGCTAATGCACTAGACCACAGCCCCATTTTTGCTAGAGAGTATTTGTACTAAGATAGGCATCAAGACAATTACTCACCCTCACTAGAGTCCAAAGCTTGCTGCCTGTGCGTTTTGGTTATTCCCTACGCTCAAGGAATACCTCAAAGACTGTCGTTATGAGACAATTGCGGACGGGAAAGAGTCTGTGACGAGGATCATTAACACCTAACACAAGAGGACTTCCATGGGGCCCTCTAGAAGTTGTTCGAATTTTACAACAAGTGCATTGCAGCCGGAGGAGATTACTTCGAAGAGGACTAGAGTTTTATGTGTGTACTATTAACAAAAGTGTCCCCCCCCAACAAAAAATATTTTTAAAATACCTCGTATTTCTCGTGTTCGTTATGAAGAAACTTGTAGCATCTAGCCCGGTACTAAAATTTGACAGGGACTTTTTTGATGTGTCACCGTTTCCGGAGAGTTCCCATAAAGACGACAAAAAAAAAAAAAAAAAAAAAAAACACGTGGCGCTAAATTTGAGTTGTCTCTCTTCCTCTTTTATGCGGAATCTCCATGAAGTCACATGGGTTCTTCACAGCTGCGTCTTTTAGCACGCACTCTTACTACGTCAGAAACACTACGGGAGAATAGATATCTCCAAATGGAAAAAAAATAAATTCTCCTTATCTCTCCGCTCCACGTTCTAGACAAACTGCCTTCACCAAAGAGACATTTAATTCTTCACTTTTCCTCTTCAAATTAAACACAAAAACATTTACCCAGTCAAGAAGGAGTTCTTCGTTTCACTCTACCCGACCAATGGACACTATAAACAATATGAGTGTAACACATAAAAAAATAGAAAAATAAATTTACACTTTCCTTGTTTTTGCCTAGCCTGACTATTTTTATTTATTTTTCTAAACATTATTTTGAGGGAGCTGTCCGCCATTTTGTCTGGCGACACTAACACCACGCGGTGGCCGATGAATGGCGAGCAGCTCTCTTCAAACTGTTAAAGGGCAGATATTGCGTTGGTCGAAAATGTTTGCGAATGACATCTACAAGGAGAATATCTCATCCAAATAAGATACATAAATAATAAGTCCAAATTATTTCTATTTTCGTGCAAGGACTTTGAACTTCGTCCAATCGACCCCCCCCTTCCCCCGAAACACAACACCTCGCCCTCACCGCCCTCGATCAAGATTGAAATAACTTCCATCGCTCATCGATTTGACAAAAAAAAATAAATATAAAATAAAAAAAATCAGTGATTTACATTTGCTGTAAAAGATCGAAGCAGTTTAAGGAAGAGAGAACAAAAATTTGTAATCACACGCGATCCGACACGATCCCGAACAACACCATCGATTCGAACTCGAACACTTCCGATTATTCGACATGATTCAATCCAGAACAACACCATCGATTCGAACCCGAACACCTCCCATTATTCGATATGATTCGATCAAGAACAACACCGATTCGAACCCGAACACCTCCGATTATTCGACATGATTCGATCCCGAACAACACCATCGGATCGAAACTGAACACCTCCGATTATTAGACATGATTTGATCCCGAACAACACCATCGGATCGAAACTGAACACCTCCGATTATTCGACATGATTCGATCCCGAACAACACCATCGGATCGAAACTGAACACCTCCGATTATTCAACATGATTCGATCCCAGACAACACCATCGATTTGAACCCGAACACCTCCGACTATTCGACATGATTCGATCCCGAACAGCACCATCGATTTGAACCCGAATACCTCCGATTATTCGATATGATTCAATAGTGAACAACACTATCGATTCGGACCCGAACACCTCTGATTATTCGACATTATTCGATCCCAGACATAGCATCGATTCGAAACCGAACACCTCCGATTATTCAACATGATTCGATCCTGAACAACACCATTGATTCGAACCCAAACAACTCTGATTATTCGACATGATTCGACCCAGAACAACACCATCGATTTGAAACCAAATACCTTCGATTATTCGATATGATTCGATCCCGAACAAGACTATCGATTCGGACCCGAACGCCTCTGATTATTCGACATGATTCGATCCTAGACAACACTATCGATTCGAACCCGAACACCTCCGATTATTCGACATGATTCGATTCAAAACAACACCACAGATTCGAACCCGAATACCTCCCATTATTCGATATGATTCGATTCCGAACAAAACCGATTCGAACCCGAACAACACCATTGATTCGAACCCGAACAACACCATTGATTCGAACCCGAACAACACCATTGATTCGAACCCGAACACTTCCGATTATTCGACATGATTAGATCCCGAACAGCATCGTCAATATCAATTGTTGTCAATAAATTTCAAGACATTTTTGTACACACATTTTAAAATGGTCATAGACTATTTAAAATTCATTATTTTCTTATTATACATCTTATGGGATGATTTGCCAATTTTAAGTATTGTGGTTGAGATGAGACGCTACAGTAAGGATATGAATACAAGCTAAAGTTTTATTGTAAGAGCTGGTAAATTTAAAAAATGCAATCTGGACGTGAGGAATGATATGTAATCAAATTCTGGAAAAAATGCCAGAGAAACGTCTAGAATGCTTTAGACTACTTTTATACCATCTTGCATGAATCGAACCCGAACACCATCCCGCATATTCAGCACGACACGATCCCGAACAACACCATCGATTTCAACCCTACCACCTCTGACGGTTCGATACGACGCAGTCTCAAACAAAACCATCGATTCGAACAGGTCTGGCGATTTGACCCGACATGATCCCGAACAACACCATCGATTCAGACCCGAACACCTCTGATTATTCGGCACGAAACGATCCCGAACAACACCATCGATTTCAACCCTACCACCTCTGACGATTCGATACGACGCAGTCTCAAACAAAACCATCGATTTGAACAGGTCTGACGATTCGACCCGACATGATCCCGAACAACACCATCGATTCGAACCCGAACACCTCTGATTATTCGGCACTACACGATCCCGAACAACACCATCGATTTCAACCCTACCACCTCTGACGGTTCGATACGACGCAGTCTCAAACAAAACCATCGATTCGAACAGGTCTGACGATTCGACCCGACATGATCCCGAACAAAACCATCGATTCGAACCCGAACACCTCTGATTATTCAGCACGACACGATCCCGAACAACACCATCGATTTCAACCCTACCACCTCTGACGGTTCGATACGACGCAGTCTCAAACAAAACCATCGATTTGAACAGGTCTGACGATTCGACCCGACATGATCCCGAACAAAACCATCGATTCGAACCCGAACACCTCTGATTATTCAGCACGACACGATCCCGAACAAAACCATCGATTTCAACCCTACCACCTCTGACGGTTCGATACGACGCAGTCTCAAACAAAACCATCGATTCGAACAGGTCTGACGATTCGACCCGACATGATCCCGAACAAAACCATCGATTCGAACCCGAACACCTCTGATTATTCAGCACGACACGATCCCGAACAACACCATCGATTTCAACCCTACCACCTCTGACGGTTCGATACGACGCAGTCTCAAACAAAACCATCGATTCGAACAGGTCTGACGATTCGACCCGACATGATCCCGAACAAAACCATCGATTCGAACCCGAACACCTCTGATTATTCAGCACGACACGATCCCGAACAACACCATCGATTTCAACCCCAACACCTCTGACGGTTCGATACGACGCAGTCTCAAACAAAACCATCGATTCGAACAGGTCTGACGATTCGACCCGACATGATCCCGAACAAAACCATCGATTCGAACCCGAACACCTCTGATTATTCAGCACGACACGATCCCGAACAACACCATCGATTTCAACCCTACCACCTCTGACGGTTCGATACGACGCAGTCTCAAACAAAACCATCGATTCGAACAGGTCTGACGATTCGACCCGACATGATCCCGAACAAAACCATCGATTCGAACCCGAACACCTCTGATTATTCAGCACTACACGATCCCGAACAACACCATCGATTTCAACCCTACCACCTCTGACGGTTCGATACGACGCAGTCTCAAACAAAACCATCGATTTGAACAGGTCTGACGATTCGACCCGACATGATCCCGAACAACACCGTCGATTCGAACCCGGAAACATCTGACACTTCGACACAATGCAATCCCGAACAACTCTGTTGATTCGAACTCGGAAGCAATAACTCAACACGAGAGGTTACCAGAGCAACATTGGCACTTACTCTATGATTTTTATAGCTCTTGGACGAACTTACTTTCGCTGTAGGTAGGCCCGACTTAGACATTAGCATATAATTCTTGAGTACTTCCGCGCATTTTTGTTGTTGTTTTAAGCCAAACAGATCACATTGACCCTTAGACGTAAGGGGGTTACTATACTGGACCATATTTATAGGGACATATTTAGTTGGGAGTTGCGCAGCTAAATGTCTTATTTAAATTACATTTAAATGTTTAGGCAATGGTACTGTCGACGGAAATCGAACAGGGAGGGATGTCCAAAGGCAAGCTCTTCGAAGATAGAAACTATATAGAAACTTGCCGGTGTTGTGTTGTAAGTCCCGGGAAATGCTGAGTAACGATCCTGGGCGATTTTCAGTATTTGGATGGTAGAAATATTTCGATAACAAAAATGAATATTTTAATAATATAATGTAATCGATTAGGCATTTAAACATAAAATAGTGACTAACATTAGCCGGAATTTAGATAAACAATATAGATGCTTTGATGATGACGTCATAGAACCAAAGAATGATTTTTTGTGATGTTTTTCGTAAACAAAAAATGAAAGAAAATAGGAAAATAATAGAAACTATGTTGTGTAGATGGTCCCGCAAAATTCCAGATAGCGATCGCGAGCGATTGTCATTGTTTGGTTAGTAGAAATATTTCGATAACAAAAAGGAGTGTTTGAATAACAGAAAGGATAGTCTAGAAGCAGATTGGTTTTTAAAGATAAAATATCGATGTTAAAACATGTACCAGGGATGTTAACTTGATGTAAAAGGGAATTTTAGTTTTCATAACTAAAATAAACAAAATTACGTGACAAAATTGGAGCGATTGTTCTTCTTTGTGCTATGCAGGTGTATGATTGGCACGTCGTAAGAAATTTAAGAAAAGATAGTTTAGATATGCACGTAGAGATGTTAAGGAGGGGTGCGGGCGAACTCTGTCCAGGCAAGCAGGAAAAGAAACAATGGAAATTCCAGCCGATCAAAGAACGGTCTGTCCCAGGGAAAGGTGACCTAAGCTACATCTAGGCAAACGACAATAAACAATGGAGTCCCGGGATTTGTAGCGACCTGGATCGATGACGTCAATCGGTCGTGGGTCAGACCTAAAACCAGCAAAAGCGCTATAACAAGCTGGCGAGAAAATATGTTAACAGGTCGAAGAGATATCAATAAAAAGATAAGAGAAACAAGGCAACAGGCAAACAGTCAGAGAGAAACGAACTGATGCGGGACACAAATTGACACAGTTCACTCGCACCCCCTCCTTAACGCTTCTCCCCTAGCCACCAAAAAATGTGATATCTACATATAATCAATTTTTTTCAATAATTATACAATTCATGTATGTTTCTTTAGATAGATTAGATATGCAAGTAGAGAGATTAGTATGGTATTCAACACGATAATAAAAGGGCAAGGGTCTTGCGCGCCATGGTGTGGACTTGATACATGTGGAAGTAAAAGAGGCAAAATAGCAAAATATAGACTTGGCCAAAGTTTGCTCAACACCGATGGAAAGACACAGCATGGAAATAAATGATTACATCCAAATATCTGATCCTTAATACAAATGTGAAATGGAGTACATACATCAAATCCGTTGCCAATGTCGCTGAAAAAATGGTTAGATCATTGTACCGCTCCAGTAGATATCTCACTGCTCGTGCGATTCTCTTCCTGTATAAGAACCAAGTACGACAAATGATGGAGTACTGTTGTCACATCTAGTTAGGGGTGGGCTACTCGACGCAGCCTATCCTGCTTTGACCTAGATAAAAAACAGACTTTATTATCTTATAGGCAGTGCTTTTTCTCTTCTCTGCAACCACTTTTTCACAGAAGAGTCGTTGCGAGCCTGTCCCTAGTTTATCGCTATTTTCATAACAAGTGTTCGACAGAGCTCCAATCTGTGGTCCTCCCTCGCCAATCGTTCACAAAAGCACTCGTCTAGCCAAATCACTATCAATAAATCCACCCACTCTCTATCGGTGGCCAAACCTAAACGTAGATTCCACGAACAAAGCTTCTTTTCTTAGAACTGCCCGCCTGTGGAACTCTGTTCCGCTGGCCTGCTTTTCAGCTAACTACAATATCATTATCTTCAAGTACAAAGTAAACAAGAATTTATTTAACCGCTAAAAAGAGTATTACGCAACTGTCTCAATGATTACAATACACACATGAGCCTTTATCCACGAGTGGCCTCCGCGCCTTGATATGTGATAACCCCTTTGTAATATATATATATATATATATATATATATATATATATATATATATATATTACATGATATTTGGTATATATTATATATATGTGGTATGTATATGATTTGATATGTGGTAACATTTTGTAGACACGTACACATAAACACACACACACACACACACACATATATATATATACATATATATATATAGTGGAAATGGTAATTAATAAAAACTGAAGAAAGTGCTCAATACCATTGTAGAGCAGATATGCATTTTGTTTATTATGAACTCGTACCCCCCTGACCTTATTCACTCTTTCACTCTCTCATCCCAAAATAGCGAACATTTCTGTAAAAGTCTGAGGAAGCTACAGACGGCCAAAAAACGGCCAAGTAGCTGAAACAATAATGTAACTTAACAGAAAGATACGGTAATAAAAATAAAATGTATATATATATATATATATATATATATATATATATATATGGAGTGGCTGAATGATGTATCGTAGACGACGAAGCACATGTCAGTGGATAAATATATTTTAACAATATATATGCTGCTCCCCATCTGGGGTACCAAATTGGTCAAAGGGAAAATTATTCCTAACTCGCATTTAGGTAAGAATGCACTTACGTATAAATAATTGAATTCATTGATTAAGTATCGTAATACAAAAACAAATAACATCTATATATATATAGAGAGGATATATATATATATATATATATATATATATATATATATATATATACTAGCATGAGTGTCCAGTGTTTCCCGGGTATTTGGAGGTGTATGTTGAGCAAAAACAAAAAAAAGCGGTCAATTTTTTTAAAAATTTGACCCCTAATATGGCCTCTTAAAATTTACTGTTTTGGGCTAAAATAAAGTTATTAAGTTATATCCATGTCCAAGGAATCTATACCTAAGATTTCAATTGTATAGACCAAAAATTGTCGGAGGAGTTTGGTAGAGTTCTCAAAAGTCAAATCGTTGAACTTTGACCCTTTAATCGCAAAAACTGTGGCCGAAATCCTGTCACATCGAATTTCCGAAATCTCAGTACCCTGTATATCAAATTTCGAGTCTGTAGACTTAAAATTGACAGAGTTATTGTGTATGGAAATGAACACACACAGACACACAGATAGACACTTTCACTTTTATATATATATATACTAGCATGGGGGCCCGGCGTTTTGAGGTGTATGTTGAGCAAAAAAAAAGCGGTTAATTTTTTAATCTTTGACCCCTATTATGAGCCCTTAAAATTTACTGTTTTGGCTCAAATAAAGTTATTAAGTTAAATCCATGTCCAAGGAACCTATATCTAAAATTTCAAGTGTGTAGACCCCAAATTGGCAGAGGAGTTTGGTAGAGTTCTCAAAGGTCAAATCGTTGAACTTTGACCCTTTAATCGCCAGATTTCTGGCTAAAAAGCTGATCACATCGATTTTCTCCAAATCTTAGTACCCAGTATATCAAATTTCGAGTCTGTAGACTAAAAATTGACAGAGTTATTACGTAGGGAAATGTACACAGACACACACACAGACACACACACACACACTTTCATTTTATATATATATATATATATATATAGAGAGAGAGAGAGAGAGAGAGAGAGAGAAAATAAAAAGGAACAAACCGTATTATGTGTTCATCAACGTTTCGTCTTTATTTCGAGACTTCCTCTAGATGAATGAGATTAAGAAACAAAAAATACCAGTACAAAATATTTGAAAATGTTTCACGTGCACAGTGTGACGCAGTTCTATTTCAGAGAAACGGGAAAAAGACGTTGGAAATTCAAAAGGCTCAATGAACATAAAAGAGATATAAAAAATAGCAATTCTTTAAGTGCATTATTCTCTCATTCATTGCAACATAACCACACCTTTGTACTTTAAACAAGCAAAAGTAGTTAAATTTATTTCAAATAAACCACGCCGGAGAATCTGCGCTTATCGCAATTTCAAGAACTATTTAACAACGTGGAGGTTTCTATAACATAGCGCCATTAATAAGTAAACTTTTATTAAAAGAACATTATTTAACTGTAGACACAGGTTAACTTTCTCACACCATTCAAACACCCCCTGTAATAATTAACACATAATCTCAATCAATAAATTACATAAAAAAACACTCATTTTATTTCTGTTACAAACTTATATTTGAATTTCAACAGATATACCTTTTCCCCAATAAGAATATTAACTTGCGTTCATAGTTTTAAAATTACATTAACGACTATATGACGTCACTAAAATTTCTTCTCTTTAACAGCGCCAGCCCTCGCCCTCCTTTTTGAATTTCCAACGTCTTTTTTCCGTTTCTCTGAAATAGAACTGCGTCACACTGTGCACGTGAAACATTTTAAAATATTTTGTACTGGTATTTTTTGTTTCTTAATCTCATTCATCCAGAGGAAGTCTCGAAATAAAGACGAAAGGTTGATGAACACATAATACGGTTTGTTCCTTTTTATTTTCTCTATTTTGTCGGAATACTATTTCCATCATTTTCATCATATATATATATATATATATATATATATATATATATATATATATATATATATATGCGTGTGTATTGTATCTCCGCCAATATTTGTTCTGCAATATTTTCTACAATCAATTTACGCATGCGCATAAAGTCAATCTTATTGTAGTTTGCCGCCGTTTATGTATTCCGCCATTATCTTTATAAGGACATCTTCCGAGTATGCCAAAAAAATGCAACTCCGCCAGAAATATTTATTTTTGAGTAATTGAATTTTTGACCACACTGCCTACGTATCAGTTAATCCAATTATGTATCGAGAGAAAGGGCATCACCTACTAGGTTTCAAAGTCGGTTTTGAACTCTATCAAGCCTGACCTGCTTTCAGGCTCGTCTTCAAGTTTAATGTGAATAAAGTTTTGCTATGCTGTCCTCTTACAATGTACATCACAAACTATCAAGAAGCTATTGGGACACTGACTATCTTACACTTATTAACTCTTATCCTCGAGTGGTTTCCGGATCTTGATAATTGGTGACTTCTCTGTAAAAAATGAATTTTAAAAAATAATATTAACAAATAATGTACCTATGTAACTCGCGGTTTTACCGAAGTTGTACAGAGTGATTCAGGGAAGAAAGGTGAGTCCCTGCAAACGGATGTTTTTAAAACGGTCCTAGCTCTTCTTGAGTAAGGTATAGGGAGTGAGAAAGGTACTCTTTAAACCTGCGTAAGATGCCGTTTAGTTTGTTGTTATTTGTTTATCTTTTATGTAAATTTTGTTTTAGTTATTGATTTTAAATTGCTTTTCTTTAAATAAAAAAAAACGTTTCCAGTGACTCACCTCGTATTTTTCAAATTCATTCTTTTCTCATATATATATATATATATATATATATATATATATATATATATATATATATATATATAGTAATTTATAAAATATATATGGCGATTAAGCTACACTGAATATTCTGCGTTTCATCCAACTATAGGATTCGTCAGGCTTATGCGCATAAGCCTGACGAATCCTGTAGTTGGATGAAACGCAGAATATTCAGTGTAGCTTAATCGCCATATATATTTTATAAATTACTAACTAGCTCTACCTACGTATTGAGCACTTTTGAAGTAAATACTTAAAGTTTACGCATAAATCTATACTTTCGTATATTAAATTTATGTGAATAAATGAAGTAGTTATATATATATATATATATATATATATATATATATATATGAATAAAAATACCAGCGATGGGTTACGTTATGTTAATTTAAAAAAAGAAAAAACCGAATGAATTTATAAAATGGTGATCAACGTTTCCTCCATTATCGCCGGGGACATCCTCAGGATAACAAGAAATATTAAGTAGGTATGAATTCCTTAGATTTCAAAACCCGATACTATGACCTCAAAAGTAAATTTAGCAATACAAAACACCGTATAAAAACAACACTAGCGAATAAAAACTGGGAACTCAAAGAAAGCGGACATTCGCCGGTAGTCGAATGGAAAATAATAAGACAAGCTACCACGTGTAGGCACCTAAACGACCCATGTAGATTATGCCTTCATGAAAAATTTGCTATCCTGTACTTTAAAGAACCTCAACATCTATTAAACTGTAGAAGAGAAATAGCAAATAACTGTGTTCACAAGATAAAATTTACTCTAGGATAGCGATACAAAATAGTTTTAAAACTAACAAAAACAATAGAAAATAAACAAATAAATAAATTAAATAAACATGAATATACATAAACGATCACACATATATGTATGTATATATATATATATATATATATATATATCTGTATATATATGTGCATATATGCATGTACACACATATATATATATATTTATATATAAACTAACAAAAAAAACACTAACCTAGTTTTAAAACAGATCCTTTGTCCGATAAAATGCATGCCTATTTGCTGATAGAAAGGGTGCGGTGGATACTAGAAAGCTGATTGGCTAACTAAAATCTTAATAGAAGAGGAGCATATAGAAACGATAAAAAACACAGAATTCGCGCATAAGCCTGAAGAGTCCTAGAGTGGATGAAACGCGGAATATTCAGTGTAGCTTAATCGCCATATATATTTTATAACTTACTATATATATATATATATATATATATATGTTTACTTCATTTAATCACATAAATTATAATACGAAAATATAATTTTATGCGTAAAATTTCAGTATTTACTTTAACAGTGCTCAATACACAGGTAGAGCAAGGTAGTAAGTTATGAAAATATATATGGCAATTAAGCTATACAGAATATCCCGCGTTTTATTCTCGTGAGAATGCTTGATGAATTCTCACGAGAATGAAACGGAAAATATTGTTGCCATTTATGTTTTCATTAATTACTATATATATATATATATATATATATATATATATATATTACTATATAGTAATCAGTGCGGCTAGACAGGCAACTACCTCAAGCCAGGATTGAAACCCGACCGTTTGTACGGCAGTCAAGGCTCCTAACCATTACGCTATTGGCGGCTGCTTGAACGAGTAGTGAGTTTAATGATATTTTTAATATCGTCTGAATATATATATATTACTATATATATATTATATTACTATATTATTATATTACTATATATATATATATATATATATATATATATATATTAGAATTAATTACTATATATATATATATATATATATATATATGTATATATATATATATATATATATATATATATGAGAATTAGGGTATTTCGACATGTGAAAACTTTATAATCGGTTCTCATCCGAAAAAGTGCTGTTAGAAGCCGAAAATTGAAAAATTGTTACGTGTAGGTCGTCGAATTTATCTGTTTGCCAACTGTTTCACGACTGTGCATGCGTGAATCATTCACATGACTGATTACTTATGTTAAGAATAAGTGGGTTTGAAAACAATTTTTAGAGACTGTGTCAATCTGGCCTGATAGTTATCGTACTGGATTCACTGTGTGTCAGTTTGGGTTTCGATCCCAGCTTGAGTATTTTCTTTTTTTACTTACAAGAAATGATCTGGTTAGAAAAAAACATAACACTCGCGTACATATGTCTCAGTTTCTTTCCGTTTTGTTTTTATTTTATTTTAGTTTTGTAAGAATTTTACGTTACGTTTAATATTTACTGTATTTCTGTTTATACCTTAAGGTACAAATTGCCGCAGTCGTGAAGGATTGATCCTCCACAGAACGAGAACAAGAAATGTAAGTGCAGCATCTGAAGAATAGATACTACACTTTGAGATATTACATTCTTTATTCAAGCTAAAATTACAATCTAAGTTTCAGCTGAACAAAAAACTTAGGCACAAGGCCAACTCAAAAAGGGCTGGGGATGGCAAAAAAGGGTATTGTTTTTCACCCCCACCAAGCAACTTAGGCACAAGGCCGATTATAATGTGAGGAGTGAAGGGGGAAATGGGAACCAACTCCCCGGGGAGTAGGGGAGCTGGATAGTGACAATATGTATGAGGGGTTGGTATTTATTTGCTCCCCCACCGAGCAAATTAGGAACAAGGCCGATTTTTAATGTGAGGAGTGAAGGGGAAATGGGGACCAGCTCCCCGGGGAGTAGGGAAGCTGGATAGTGACAATTGGTATGAAGGGTTGCCCCTACATTGACCAAGATCTTATATGTCGGGTTGGTATTTATTTGCTCCCCCACCGAGCAAATTAAGCATAAGGCCGATTTTTAATGTAAGGAGTGAAGGGGAAATAGGGACCAACTCCCCGGGGAGTAGGGGAGCTTGATTGGTATGAAGGGTTGCCGGATTTATTTGCTTCCCCACTGAGTAAATTAGACACGAGGCCGTTTTTTAATGTGGAGAGTGAAGGGGAAAATGGGGACCAGCTTCCCGGGGGAGTAGGGGAGCTGGATAGTGACAAATGGTATGAAGGGTTGCCCCTACATTGACCAAGGTCTTATATGTAGGGTTGGTATTTATTTGCTTCCCCACTGAGCAAATTAGGCACAAGGCCGTTTTTTATGTGGAGAGAGAGGGAGGGGGAGGGAAAAGGGGACCAGCTCCAGGGTGGGAAATAGGAGCTGGATAGTGACAATTGGTATGAAGGGTTGCCCCTACATTGACCAAGTTTTTATATGTGGGGTTGCCCCCACATATGGTCTTTGCTTGACACTTGTTGCCTAGGTCGCGAAGGGCCAGGGCCGGGTAAGTATGGGAATGGACAAAAAAGGCATGTATTTCTTTTTACGATGAATACGAATTCTGCATTATTTAAAGTATAACATCCATGCGTGTTTTACGACCTGGCGGCCTGCTAGTGATGATTCTTAAATTCATAATTTTTTTCTAAATTCATAATGAAATAAATAAATCTAAACATATTGAATAAGGTCCTGATCCGATTTGGTTCCAAAATTTGACGCGGACCTTTCGAAGGTTAGTACTGTATAAACATACTGAGACTGACAGATAGATGTTGAACATTTCCGCCACATCTGTTGATGTCAGCTGTAGTTCGTAAAATTTAAATCCGAGTCTTGAAGACTTGTGCGCCGCGTAAGCCGGATTAACGTGCCTTCCGGAGATTAGGATTAAGTCGGATTAACATGCTACTAAGAGAAACACTCCGAACGGTTTATCTGACGAGGACGGAGCTTACGACACAACCGGATGTCGCTGTGAGGTCAACACAATTTGCCACAAGATGCAGTCGATTTTAGCGCCCAGGTGACAGATTAAAAGACAGCCAGAAGAGTTTTGTCTATGTTATTGGTTCGTTTTATATATATAGTCGATATCAGAAAAAACAAACATTTTAAAAACAAACATGCAATATATATATATATATATATATATATATATATATATATATATATATATTAATATATATATATATATTAGGCACCGCCAAAACTTGGGGGGGGGCAGGTAAGTACTTTTTGACGGACCGTCTTTTTAAAAATCTACCAAAAATCAGATAATTATCCGATCAATACAAAATTTTCAGCGATTATTAAGAGAAGAATGAACTTTATAACAGTGTACTTAGTTTTTATAAACGATGTATATATATATATATATATATATATATATGTATATATTTTGCTTACAAACACCCCCTTGTTTTGAGGGGGTACAAATATGCTTAAAATAATTATCTGAAACTGAGCACAACATATTGTGTTGTTGTAAGGGATAGAATTATAGATTTAAAAAAAAAATTGTTTGCATACCTTATTTTGACGTCTGGATATCAGAACTTCGATTGTGTTTAATTATCCCGCTTTTGAGTTTTGAAGTGTGAAATTCGGTGAATATGTTAAGTAAAATAATTAATGTTAAGCAAAACAATTTTTTTTTTTAATATTTATACGAAAAAAGCCATTTTAAAATCTTTGATAAATAAATTAACATTTTTTTTTAGCGAGCCGAATAATGCATGGCCATTATTAAACAGGGCATGCTTTGAGGAATCGATACAAAAAAAATCGATAAATATTGTGCCCTTTGTGTTAAAAATAGCATCATTTTTTTTTTTTTTTATCCCGTTTGAAAACGTTTACCGCCTTTCGACTACGGTGCACCAAACGCGCTGAAATATTTTTTTTATTCTGCTTTAAATTGCCCCCCCCCCATTTTGGGGATCCTGCCCCCCCACACATACATATTAAAAATCAAACTCATACAAATGGTCACCCATCTGGTACTGGCCAGCCTCAGCGTTAATAATACATTGAAATTTTCGTCACGTTTCCGCAAGCTCGTGCACACTAACTTATTACTTTTTTTTTTCGCTACTGCTGCTATTATCTTCAGCTCCTGCTGATCTTTTTTTCCCCGCGCTCGTACGCGTTCTATTACCGACGGTCTTAATGAATTCCTGGTTTCAATACGTCATTGTAATACAGTTTCCTATTCGAATAGTTTCTTTCCATAAAGAGCGAAATTGTGGTACTCCACTACTGCTTCCTGTTTTCCTTCTACCTAGACACTTGGTGAACCCTTCTAACTGCTGAGTGTTTTCCTGCTAACTATACTTTCGATCTTTTCAATTGGCATCTCATCTCCTGTCTTTGCGTTCTTGTTAGCTCATTACACCAATCAGCTTCTTGCCTTGTCTGGAGAGATTTCCTTTAAAACATAACTAACGGCACAATACCATGCTCCTCTTTTTAGTTATCCGTTAATGCTTTATCCGCACTAATGGATTTTTGTATCCAATTGGCACGACCATAGACTTGGTCCGAGTGTATACCAGGCTGACAGAGATCAGCATGTAGGAGATATGACCACCTTATCATTAGCGTAAATCTCGATCGCTTCCACCGGATTGCCTAAACTAATTATTTGACGAATTGCCTGATATATTCTCTGCTTACTTTTTCCAGCTTGTTTGATTCTTGGATCTAGTGGTCTTCATCAATCCGCGTTTTTTTTTTGTTGCGTCTTTGTAATACGGTTCCTTATTGCACAAACTCTTTTTCTACACATAGCCGTGGTTGTTTCACGCGTAAGACTAATAGTTATGGTTCGTATTTGCAATAACCATCCTGTATTCTCGTTATTTCCTTAAATTAAGTGGCTATATGCCTTGCCTGGAGTGATTCCTACAGAAACAAACTTAACCATGCCATATTAAGCTTTATTTTAACATGCGTTAATATTGAGGTACGATAGAATACACACTGATGGATTTTTTTTTATTACTAGCGGTTCTGCCCGGCTTTGCTCGGGCCCTATGTACTGTCCATAACTTTATTTGCATATGTATATATTAAAACGTTTGGACTAATGTCCATGTGGCCTACATCTAAAATTTCAAGTATTTTAGACCCGAAATTGGCGGAGGAGTTTGTTAGAGTCTGCAAAGGTAAACTTTTTCAAGTTTGACCTCTTGGCAGCCAAATTTTCATTAAAACACTGATAAAAAACGTGCTCTATATCTGAAGATACTTTATGCAAAATTTCAAATGTTTAGACCCCAAATTAGTAAATAGGGTGCTAGAGACCGCAACGGTCGAATTGTATTTAACTTTGACCACAATTTTGACCCCTTCACATTTATTGCTTTGGGCTCAAATAAAATTAAAATAGATTTGAGTTCAGTCGAGTACTTGCTATGAAGACTCAGCACCACATGTTTAGACCACTAGAGCTGGCATTTCTTGGTCAATTCCTGTAAAACATGATTTCAAAATGTCTTGTCCTTATTGCTTAAATATTGGACGTCATCCACTTGGCATCGTTTCCAAAACATATTGGAAAAGTTGCAGTTCCGGACACGTTTCTGTGATGATTTCGAAGAGACATCTTAGGTAATTGAGTTTTCTTGTACTGGCATAAACCAAGAATAGTTATATCGTTATTCCGAGGGACATTATTCGTCTAAAAGATGTTGCAAAAAGAAGCATTAGGTTGATGCAAAAACAATAACGTTTTCTCAACTATGTTTCTTGTATATGTGGCCTTGGTGCCCGGCGTTGCCCGGGTGTTTGGAGGTATGCGTTGAGCAAAAAGAAAAAGAAAAAAATAATCGTAGTAGGAAGTCAGGCTCGAACCTGTGACGCGAAGGCGGAAAAAAAAGTGAAAGAAAATCTGACGTCTTACCGCTACTCCATGACGCGACTAAAAGTTCGGAATGTTAAAATTAGGCAAAGTCCGTCCAACCGATACGATGACCTGCAAAAGTGGCTCGCAAAAAATCGGCCCCACCTTGTAGAAAACTGCCCAGTTGATGGTAAAAATATAAATGTTTGGGGGCAATTTTTCGATATTTTTCGCCCGAGACGTGCCGCTTCAAAATATACCCATCTTGTGAAAATCCGTCGCCTCTGTCGAAAGTTTTAGGCAGACATAAAAACAAACATACATACATACATACATACATGCACATATAGTGGCATCCTTCAGTCTTGACAGACTATGGATACCTAAAGTAAGGGTGCCTGCGCGTGAAATTTTTGTGGCGAGAGTTGCGCTATCTCCAACTACACCTCCCCTGAGTTGACATTTTCCCCACTCTTTATCTGTTCCTAAACCTAAACATAGATTCCATTAACAAAGTTTCTTTCTTAGAACTACACGCCTGTGGAACTCTCTTCCGTTTACCTACTTTTCAGCTTACTACAATATGGTTGTCTTCAAGTCCAAGTTCTTGATGAGCCGTTCCACTTAGGTTAACAAATGCTCGGCATAATCACGTTGAGACACCGGTTCTCGTCGGATCACCGAAGTTAAGAAACGCTGAGTCTGGCTAGTACCAGATAGGTTACGATTTGGGAATTCTAGGCGATGTGTGTGTTTTCCGCTTATCTCGTGATTTTTTTCCAGTCGTTCTGTACTTCGCCTGCCACTAGTGTTTAAAAATTTCGACTCAGGAGAGGCGTGATTGGAGAAAAAAAAAGTCGAGTCGGATTTATCAATTTTTGTTTGGGTGTTTCTTTGCGGCGGTACCAGACGACGTGAGGATCCGAACACGGTTTTAGCGTAATGGCCACGTTACAGGAATTCAGTTTTCTTTTTCGTAAGCATTTAAGGTTCTCTCTTGTAGGCATTCAAGTATCTGTGTATGTATGTATGTATGTATGTATGTATGTATGTATGTATGTATGTATGTATGTATGTATCTCTGTATATCTCAGGTCATGTCATATTTGCTACTGGTACTATGTAACCCAGTACTACCTGCCTCGTGGTCGGGTCACCGGCGACTAAACTGGTTCCCCCACCAAACTTGTTTGGTGAGGAGGGTGGCTAGTCTCCCTGAAGGATTAAAAACAAGACCTTCCAAAGGGCGAATGAACCCTTTTTCGGGGCCAACGGCCAACTAGCACCGTGTGTGTTTGTGTGTATGTATGTGTGTGTTGGGGTGGAGAGAGCTTCTGTAAGCCATGGTAAAAGCAACCTTTCTAGGAGAAGCAAATCTCTGATTTAAAAAACCATAAAGCGGGAGACCGGTACCCGCATCAAGCTGGTCTGCAGTTTAACTTGTTGCTGGCTATCTTGCTCTCGCTTGTTGCTGGATCTCAACATTTTGAACCGAGAGAGAGACTTAGCTGTCGTACAAAGCTAAGACTGTAACATCATCTGTGTATAGATACTCCCTCAGGGATTTGTCTATAAAAATGGTCCTGTGGCGATGGAAGTCATTTTTGGGCTCGTGGACTTTAAGTGTCTGAGGGAGTGGCACTCGTCTGACAAGAAGTTGCAATCAATCATAATCATCTCTGTATGTATGTATGTATGTATGTATGTATATCTCACACAATGTGAAATGCGTGTGCAAATGTCTGTTAAGAAGATAGGGAATGAATTGTCTTGCATGTTCTTTTTTATATGCCGGTTGAAGCATCTTCTGGCATCACAAAATGGAGAGATAAGTTGGGTCTTAAATTAACCTAGGTTTGTTATTTTTTTGTTTTTTTTACATAGTAGTCGCCACTTTTCAAGGCGCGGGGATTAGGGTTATTGCGTGTACAATAATCGATGGGATAATATCGTAGTAATCGTTAGTAATGGAGATTTGATAAAGTGTCTTACTTAAGAGGGCAGTTCAGCAGGTATTTGTTTATGTTAAACTTGAAGACATCCGAGTTGTAATCAGGTTGGAAACAGGCAAACGGAACAGAGTTCCACAAGCGTGCACTTCTAAGAAAGAAGCTTTGTTCATGGAATCTACGTTTTGATTTAGGCACAGATAAAAAGTGGGGAAAATTATTGACAGCGGTTTCAGCTAGGCGGGTGTTTTTCGTGAAATATTGGCGAGGGCGGACCAGAGATTGGCTCAGACGAGCACTTGCCATGTGGATAACGATAAAAAAGACAGGCTCGCAATGTCTCTTCTGTGGTTGTTTTGTTTTACGTCATATCAACCCTTTTCGGGTTATTTAATGCCGAATCCAGTAATTTTGGAAATCGTGTTCATGTTGCATCCAGTTATTTTGTAGAAGATTTTTATTCTTCAAACTCTTTGTATCTCCAATCACTGGTTTGTATTGTTTGGTTTGGTTGTTTTATTGTGGATTTTATCGTTTTTGTTCCCTGTCCTGCAGAACATGAATGAGTTTTACAATGGGAGAGGAAAAGGATACAGCACAAATAGATCAGGAAGAGATTGAGATTGTCGGACTGACTTTCTCATCTTGGATGTTAAGGTCACAAAGTCACATGTCTTGCCATTAAATGTACACAAACTGTTGTCTGCAGTATACTCCAATATTCACAATTCGAGAAAAGACGAAGAGGCTCAATAGTGACATATGGCCGAGTGGTCCTATACGTTGTATCAAAGTTTACAGTTACTCAAAGGTGCTGAGTTCAATCCTGAACGAAGGCAGTGAAAAGTAACATTCAAAACAGGGAATCAGCAACTATGTCCCAGAGCCTAGCTGAAGTCCGAACACGGTACCCCCCGTAATAATAATAAAGGGTTGGGTTCGAGACTCCTAACAAACGGTTCCTCAGTTCGATGAAGGCCGGAGGGCAAAACGGCCGAAACGTTGTGACCATAACAACCAAGATGAGGAAGTCAGTCCGACAATCTCAATCAATGAAAATACTTCATCTCAAAAATACAGACAATTACTATCAGGAAGAGAGTTGAACCCAGGATGGACCCCTAAGGCACATTGTTGACTGTTTTTTAATTCATCATTTTTTTCAGTTATACTATTATAGACTGTTGATATTTCTTCATATTTTATCCAGGTAAAGATGTCTGCTACAAAAAACGGAAAATTGATGATGAGAGAAGAATTTTTAATAATGACCGGAGCAAAAAATACTAGGATGTCATGTGTGTTATCTGCCAAAGATTGGTAGCAGTAATGAAAGTATATACATATATTTTTTTTTTTGCATAGGCATCACCACTTATCAAGGCCAAGAGGTCACTTGAGAATAAGGATTAAAGAGGGTACAGTAGTCAATTGGACAATATAGTAATTGTCAGTAATGGAAATTCAGTAAATTTGTTAACTTAAGGGGAACGGCTTATCAAGAACTTGTTTATATTGGACTTGAAGACAACCATATGGTAGTCAGCTGGAAAGCAGGAAAACGAAAGACAGTTCCACAGGCGTGCAGTTCTAAGAAAGAAACTTTGTTTATGGAATCTACGTTTAGATTTAGGCACCGATAAAGAGTGTTGGTTGGTTGTTTTTGTTTTACGGCATATCAACCTTTTTCAGGTTATTTAATGCCGAATCTAGTTATTTTGAGGAACGATTTTTAATAGAGTATATATTTTTTTTAAGTCAGATTCTATTAATAATAAGGAATTAATTAAAATGAATGTTTAAAAAATATGCAAATTATCTAGATCTAGTTGTATTTTTATTTTTAAATAAATAGATGAAAGCTTTTTTTTTAATATGAATATCGATAATGAAACGACGAATATAATGTGTAGCTTAATTGCCATAAATATTTTCATAACTTACTAACAAGCTCTACGTATGTATCGAGCACTGTTGTAGTAAATACTGAAAAATTACGCATAAAATTATATCTTTGTATATTATTTTATGTGATTAAATGAAATAGTTATATATATATATGTATATATATATTTATATATATATATATATATAAATTAAAATAAGTTTACCAAGGTAATCAAAATGGTAAACTTAAAATATATTATGAATATTAAAGAGTTAATATTTACAAGTAAAGTAATCTCAACCAGATGTAAAAGCTCAATTAAACCGAAAAGGAAATAGAGCTTACCTCACCTTTTTTTTTAACCAAGTAGGATCTGTGACTTACTTGTAGTTTCATTAAATACTTTTATATGCAAAATCCGATCCCGCATTTTGCTAATTCCTGCCCTCTGATTAGAAGGAGAGTATTTCTTCGAAACTCCGCAGATTAAGGACTATCCACTTATCTTGTGCTTCCTTTTTTTTAAATTAAATATGTTTTTAACTCTTTTTCAAGATGTCTTTTAACATGTTTTATTAACCATTTGTTCATATATATATATATATATATATATATATATATATAAGATTGTTGAATTTTTTTTTTTTTATTAGCGATTCCGTACTAATTTCTTTCTTTTTTTCTTCCTGAGCGTTTTTATTATAAGAAAGGAGTTATTTGCCCTTTGCTTTAATTTTTTTTGCACCCAATTTGTTTTAGGACGTATTACATTTTTAGTTTATTTTATTTATTTAAATATTATTTATTAATAATTATTATTTGCATATTTTATGCACGTAATAATAATTAATTATGTAGAATACATACATAAATTATATATATATACATACATACATATATGGATATATAGATTATACATACATAATCTTCTTCTTTTTCTATATAAATAAAATGAACTCATTTTTTCACGTCTGATTTTGACCTTAATAGGATTAAAAATCAAGATATTTCATGCAAATATAATATGCACAAACGGCAGAACAATATCTGAGGTGTGTTATAGGCTTATTATTTCTCAAATTCCTCGATAATCTTAGATTTCTATACTTTTTCTGATGAGAAGTCACGGCCAAAATCGGTTACGATCAATGGAAGCGGTAAAATATTTTCTCTCTAATAAATTCCTCCTCCCCCTGCCACCACTTAACACCGTTTGGGGATCGTTCACAAGGAACAGTTGAGAAGAGAACACCGGTTTGGCTTCGTAGTTCTTTCATGTGAAGTTATTTAAAATCACTAAACTAAGCTGCAGTGCTCTGTGGCGTAGTGATTAGCGTGCTGGACAATTCACATTATATTTTCACGTTCGCGCCGACCTACCGTAGTCGTTTTTTTTTTCCTAAACAACTGGAATGGACTTTTCTCGGTGGCCGAACTGTTAACGTTGCAGATGTTTTTTTTTTGTTTTTTTTTTTTACACTTTATTTTCCTACTTTTACTCATGACTCCGGATTTGATCCTTCCTACTTACCTACCATAACATTTTTTACCCCCCCCGTCCCGGAAACAAACACTCGGGCAACGTCGGGTACCCCCGCTAGTTTATAATATAATATAATATATAATTTATATTATAAATATATACATACATACATACATATATGGATATATAAATTATATGCATACATACATATATGGATATATAATTACCCGTTCACATATACCTTTCACGATAAAGCTAGAACCCAGAATTAGATAGAATCGAGCAATTACATTACAACACCCGACCCAAAGTGGGTTTCGATGTACTGCATCTCATCAGTGACGTGCTCCGACATAGGCGCGAACCCAGGTCGTCGCACTCATGAAGTGTGCAATACTGACGACCTAACCATATGGGCCACGGCGTAATCCATTGACTATGCCTCGATTTTTTAAATTCTTATATTTTTTTATCCAGTTATACGTTCTACGATGTGACAAGCAACGCGTCATACAACTAAGATAGTTACTCTGATATGCAGGCGGTAGTCCGTTGTCGATGCAATTGCTCGATTCTATCTAATTCTGGGTTCTAGCTTTATCGATGAAAGGTGTATATGAACGGGTATTTATATATCTATCTATAATCTCCTCTTAATGTCTAATATATATATATATATATATATATATAAGAAATTATATATGGCAATTTAGCTACACACATTTTTTACCTCGTTTATTTAACATAAACGTTTCACACATTTAACTTTAGTCAACCATCACCTTGACAAAAAATGCTCATTCTTATTCAAATAACCTTTGCCGGGATAACATGTTAAGGATATTTTTGTTCTAGATCATATTAAAACCTTCTTTTTTTGGGGGGGTGGAGGAAGATAAAGGCGGTGTCATAAATTGGCCAATAATTGATGTACACTCCAAAATAAAAGTACATTTTTAGAAAATATATTTTGTTGGATAATTTTCAATTTAAGTGTCCGGTCTGAATTTCTAACTTGATCTCTAGGAAAGAAACTGACCTTCAAGCACCCGACTTTCACGTTGAGATCATATACAATAACATTATACAGCAGTATGTATGTATGTAAGGGTTTACGGTCGTCATAGATTGAAAGTTTTTTTGTGATTTATCATATGTCCGACTATTGCCAAAATTTTTAAATACTATGAATAAAAATTATCAATATCGTTTCATTTTCGACACTAGATGATGGACGGTTTTCGAATGCGCATAACGCAAGGTACGTATTTTCAATTTACGCATGTAGCAGTAAGGGTTTTGCAAAATCAAGTCGAGCTCTCTGGCAATAAATAATGACTACATTACATGCTTGCATTAGAAAATCTGCTTATATTCAGTAGGTGCAAGTTGAAAATGTCTGTTTTTCTGAGACTCTCGGTGTAAAAGAGACTGTTAGGTTTTAGCCTTTTTTCTCTTTTGAATTTTCGAAAATATACACATCGCTTAAGTCTGACTAATAACTCAAAAACAAATAGATAGAGACTATCGTCACATGCCTTGCCATTAAATGTACACAAGCTGGTGTCTGCAGTATACTCTAATATTCACAATAGAGAAAAGACGAAGAAGCTCAAATCTATCTATATATCTTTAAAAGTGAACGTGTCTGTGTGTCTGTGTACATTTCCCTACGCAATAACTCTGTCAATTTTTAGTGTACAAACTCGAAATTTTATATATAGGGTACTGAGATTTGGGAACATCGATTTGATTGGTTTTCGGCCAGAAATCTGGCTGTTAAAAGGTCAAAGTTTAACGATTTGACCTTTGAGAACTCTACCAAACTCCTCCGACAATTTTGGGTCTAAAGACTTAAAATTTTAGATATAGGTTGCTTGAACATCGATCTAACTTAATAACTTGATTTGATCCCATTTATTTCGTTTTTAAATGTAATATAATAGTAAATAATGAACGTATTTTGATCTTGAAAATTCATCAATTTTTATTTTATTGCGAACTGTTATCCTCATCTTTTTCTCAGTTTGTTTCACGACGTTTCAGCCAACTATTCATCTGGTCTTCTTCACGTGGTAACCGCGACGGATAGGAATTCTGAATCTCCTGACTGCATTCACTGCAATTACTGCCTTCCATAGTTGTCGTCTCATCACGTTTTTGGCCAAGTAAGCCTCTGGCCAGCTTTGAAACCGCTATCTTCAAACAATTATCACCTGGAACCGTAGAGATTCAACGTCTCTATCAACTGCGCCACGGGCAATATCATAAAAAAAAATTGATAAATAATACTTATCCCAATAAATTGCAATGAAATAATATATTGAAAATTCATGAAAGAACAAAATGTGTTAATACAGAACTTTTCTACTTTTAATTTTTTTCTCTTTAACTTAATATTAAACGAGCTTCTGTAAAAATCATTGTGATACTTATTTATTTATTTTCTTTTTCAATGCAATTTTTATATTTTTTAATGCTTGTTGTAAACCCCTTCGATTCATTATTGACAGTCTGACTGTTCGGCAGATCTTGCTTGCTAGGACCAAACGGATGACGTCATTTTCAGCTCACAGGCCTTCATGACATACATTACGAAGGCCACGTACACACGCACACACACACAGAGACATACGTACACGTGCACACATTTGACCGGGCTAAATATATAATGTCAAATATAGCTCGAACGCATCGTATATGAAAGTGAATATTGATAAATTTTCTTGATACTGTTAAGCAGAGACATATATTACACCTTGTTTGTCCAGTATTTTATATACACTTATTGACCTGGTGTCAATGGAAATAAATCCTATTTGATTGACCGGATCCGGTCAAGCTGCACGGATTAATCCGTCCTATAAATAACCGTTTTAAGTTTTCCAAACTCTGAAATATTTACGACTAACAAACAGCAAAAAATATTTACAGTTATCAAAGACTGAAAACAAAACGTAAAATATGGAGGATATATAGGGCGTGTTTCAAGTGTAGATCTCGCAAACAGACGGAAGTTATGACTCAGTTGAGGACCGTCTGTTAGATATTGGCAGGACAACACCGATGACCTTAATTACATTTATAAAAATAAAATGTCAGGAAGAATATTATCACAGCGAAAAAATGTTTACATATAAAATTAGTTGCGTTAGCAACAAAATCACGCACCTTCACTGTTGAGGTTCCTAAATTTCAGAAAGTTTTCTACTCCAATACCGTTTTCCCTAGAACAGCTAGACATTGGAATTACCTTCCTGCTACCTGTTTCCCCAACTGTACTGATATGTAGAAGTTTAAATGTAATGTAAACCAACATCTTTATCTTTTCTAGGCATGGTACACATTAATAACGGTGCTGGGTATGACCTTAAACTATATCCGATGATGAGGCACCAGCTTGCGGGCTTTAGGGAGTGTGAAACCACCCTTAAATTACCATTGCTCCCAGGTCCACTCTGACTCGGAGTGGTAGTACTTTTCAGGCTCACAACTACACGGTGGTCAAAAAGTCAGGTAACATTTTAAAGAAAAACGATATTAGCAATACACGTATATTTAAGTACCATACATTGAAATATAAAATGAAACAAACATGAAATATGTTTATTTTGTTAATTGTCGTCCATTTCTCTCTATCAATCGCTGGAAGCGATTAACCACTGATTGTGTAACACGTGTAATCATGTCAGCTGATATCCGCGCAATCTCGTCTTCAATAAATAACTTTAAAGACGCTATTGTATCAGGCTTCTTGTCATAAACGCTATCCTTTACATAGCCCCAAAGCCAGACATCAGGAGGGGTAAGTTTATATATTACACTCAAATATTTAAACAAATAATATTAAACGAATAGAGATTATAATGGATCATATTGTTTTTTCTACCTTTAACATGTTACCTGACTTTTTGACCACCCTGTAGAAACCGACTTAAAAAAAACAACAAATATACTCTATTATAAATTGTTCTTCTGAATATTTGGATTCAGCATGAAATAACCTGAAAAGGGTTGATATGCCGTAAAATAAAAACGACCAACCAACAAATTGGTAATTTCTTGCGTCCAAGTGGCAATATGCCTTATTTGAGTGAAAAAAAAAAAATGATTGAACCAAAAAAACAGTCAATGAAGTTCTCCCTGTATTTTTGTATCAAAATCTGATTGAACTTATCGATTTGTGACTGATTTTCCGAAAGTGAATACAATAACCAAAAGTGATTCTTTCCAATCCCTGGAATTTATGACTGCATTTGTTGGATTTTAGCCAGGCAACGCCGAAGTTATTGCTAGTCGATGATTATTATAATTGTTGTAACATCTGTAATAATAGAATGTTATCATAGCAAATCATAATTTTTTTACATATAGAATTGCTTATGTTAAAATGTTTTAATAGAAAAGAATGTTAGAACACAAACAATAATTTAAACAATACGTATTAACTCTACAGTCAGTGACGTAGAAGAGAGCTTGAAATACACGTATCATGTTTTTAGTCAAGAGCCAGGAGTGAGAGGTAGAAGTCCGAGTTGGTGAATAGAGATAGAAAGATGGTCCACTGACAGTAATGGCTCCAAGTAGAGGAGATCAGAAATGGTGAAAATCAGAATCAGCGTTGCAACTTTCAAATTGGGAAACATCAGTAAATAAAGTTGCTGAAAAGACAACCAAAGTTTTGTTGATTCATAACGGGGGATATCCTTTGCAGCTTCTCGTCAAATAGCACCAAAAACGGACCAGGTATGTTTCTCCGATTTACTCGATGTTAAAACCACAGAGAACTGTTAGTCGTCCGTTTCAAACACTTCATCAAATCTCCACACTAACGTAATGTACTTGCAATAACCCTTATCCCTGAGTGGTTTCAAGGCCTTGATAAGTGGTGATCACTGTGTAAAAAAATACTACCTGTCCCTTGTTACACTGTATTTGTTTATATATCAAAACTGTCGTAAGTGTTATACATACATCAATTCAATAAACAATTGTACCATCTGGATTAGACGAACACGAGTATGTACACAGGTCATATAGATGACATACACCCTTATATATATATATATATATATATATATATAAATATATATATATATATATATATATATATATATATACACTCTGTAAACGCATTCATAAAAGGAACATGTAATACCAAATCCAAACTAAAGACTGTTTTTTACATTTAAAATGAAATAAAAAAATCCAGAATGAAAAATGCTTTTTAACATTTAAATTAGATAAAAAACAAAAAATATTTTTAACATTTTAAATGAAATAAAAAACATCCAAAATAAGTATGTTTTTAACATTTAAAATGAAATCCAAAAAACATAAAAATAAAGAATGTTTTTAACATTTAAAATAAAATAAAAACATAAAAAAGAATGTTTTTAACAGTAAAAATGAAATAAAAAACATAAAAAATAAAAAATGTTTTTAATATTAAAAACTAAAATAAAAACATTCAAAATAAGAATGCATTTAACATTTAAAATAAAATTACAAAAATAAATAAATAATGTTTTAAAAATTTTAAATGAAATAAAAACATAAAAAATAAAAAAAATGTTTTAATATTAAAAACAAAACCAAAAACATCCAAAGTAAGAACGTTTTTAACATTTGAAATGAAATAAAAAACATAAAAAATAAAAAATGTTTTTAACATTAAAAATGAAATAAACAACATCCAAAATAAGAATGTTTTTAACATTTAAAATGAAATAAAAACATAAAAAATAAAGAAGTTTTTTAACATTTAAAATAAAATAAAAAACATAAAAAATAAAAAATATTTATAATATTAAAAATGAAATAAAAACATTCAAAATGAGAATGTATTTAACATTTAAAATGAAACCCAACAAAACATAAAAATAAAGAATGTTTTTAACATTTAAAATGAAATAAAAAAACATAAAAAATAAAGAATGTTTTTAACATTAAAATTGAAATAAAAACATAAAAAATAAAGAATGTTTTTAGCATTAAAAATGAAATAAACCACATCCAAAATAAGAATGTTTTTAACATTTAAAATGAAATAAAAAAACATAAAAAATAAAGTATGTTTTTAACATTAAAAATTAAATAAAAAACATGAAAAATAAAGCATGTTTTTAACATTTAAAATGAAATAAAAAAACATAAAAATAAAGTATGTTTTTAACATTAAAAATTAAATAAAAACATACAAAATAAAGAATGTTTTAACATTAAAAATGAAATAAAAAACATAAAAATAAAGAATGTTTCCAACATAAGACTGAAATAAAAAACATAAAAAATAAAGAATTTTTTTAACATTTAAAATGAAATAAAAAACATAAAAAAGAATATTTTTAACATTTAAAAAGAAATAAAAAAACATAAAAACATATAAATAAAAAAAATGTTTTTACATTTAAAATTAAATCAAAAACATCCAAAATTATAATGTTTTTTAACATTTAAAATAAAATAAACAAACATCCCAAATAAGAATGTTTTAACATTTAGAATAAAATAAAAAATCATGAAAAATAGAGAATGTTTTAAACATTTAAAATGAAATAAAAAAGCCAAAATAAAAAGTTTTTTTTACATTTAAAATGAAATAAAAAACATTCAAAATAAGGATGTTTTTTTTACATTTAAAAAGAAATTTAAAAAAACTTTAAAAAATAAAAAAATGTTTTTTAACATTTAAAATGAAATAAAAAATATTCAAAATATGGATGTTTTTTACATTTAAAAAGAAATAAAAAAACATAAAAAAATATTTAAAATGAAATAAAAAACATCTAAAATAAAAAATATTTTAAACATTTAAAATGAAATAAAAAAAGCCAAAATAAAAAGGTTTTTTAACATTTAAAATGAAATAAAAAATATTCAAAATATGGATGCTTTTTATACATTTAAAAAGAAATAAAAAAACATAAAAAAATAAAAAAAAATTTTTTAACATTTAAAATGAAATAAAAAACATCTAAAATAAAAAATATTTTTAACATTTAAAATGAAATAAAAAATATTTAAAATAAGGATGTTTTTTGCATTTAAAAAGAAATAAAAACATAAAAAATAAAAAAAAAATTTTAACATTTAAAATGAAATAAAAAACATTCAAAATATGGATGTTTTTTTACATTTAAAAAGTAATTTAAAAAAAACATAAAAAAATAAAAAAATGTTTTTTTAACATTTAAAATGAAATAAAAACATCTAAAATAAAAATGTTTTAAAATTAAATAAAAAACATAAAAATGAATGTTTTTTACCATTTAAAATGAAATCAAAAAACATACAAAATGAAAAAATGCCGTTTCTAAACATTTAAAATGAAATCAAAACCACGCAAAACGAAAATCTAATATCCAATAAAATATATGATATCTGCATGAATAAACAATTTAATTAAAAAGAGTAAAAATATTACAAAAAGCGGAAATTAGTTTATCAGCAGAACAAACGTATAAGAAGATGCTCACGCAGCAGCACAAAAACGAGAAGAAAAAAGGACCGCATATGTATTGTATTAGTCATTTTTTTCCGGCAGATTATAGGTGTGGTGATGGTTTTTGCGACAGTACACGACAATTGTTACCATCTTTGGTTTGAAACGGTTGACGACAGTTATAGTGGAGACAGTTTCGAGTGGGACACAGTAGAACGCAAGTTACGGCTCGGCGCAGAAAGGGAAACTAATTGATCAACATAATCTTTCAGGCAATCTCTAACGTAGTCCACTGAGACCGAACACGGTGTAAACGCCGTTACAAGGAACATTGACAAAGAAAAGGAAATTGTTTTGGTAATGATTTCACCCAGGTCTCTAACTTAAACGGGATATGATCCTGACCTCTGACCTTTGTCCTGTCGAACATGATCTCCGGGTTGCAAACACGTCCTTTTTTTGTAACATTTTTTGCTTGTAGTACCACCATCTCGCACACGGATTGATCATTTGTATGCAACTGCCATGTGCGCGCCCGGGCTTTGTTGCAAACCATGATGTAAAATTAAGGCCTCAGAGAGAGAGAGAGAGAGAGAGAGAGAGAGAGAGAGAGAGAGAGAGAGAGAGAGAGAGAGAGCTCAAGTCCGCATACAAGAGACTCATGTCGCATGCAAGGGATTCGGGTTTCGAATCACGAGTTCGGATGTGTTCAACTGATGAGTCTAGATGAGGGCGAAACTCGAGTCTCAGATTTCCGGTTTGTTGACGGTTATTGCTCTTGTTGGCTGCGACGTTGGTTTACGATGTACACACACACATATACACATACATAAACACACACGCACACACACACATATATATGTATATATTTATGAAGATGTATGTATTTATGAAGATGTATGAATAAATAATCAATACGAAAAATATATACATATTTATATCTTTTCTGTATTTATTTAACCGTTCGAATATCGATTATCGGTAATTATTGGGGGTAGACTGAGACAGAACTTAACTAACATCACTCCCAGACTTATACACTAAAGTTCTGTATATTTTTACGAAAATCTGTTCAGCTATTTCGGAGTCCATAAGGAACGAAGTCACGGACACAAACAAAATCGCAATTATATATATTTAAATATATATATATATTTAAATATGTATGAATAAAAACTCAATACGAAAAATATATAAATTTTTATATCTTTTCTGTATTTATTTCCTATGTGTTGACGTGTAGGAATACAAAAGGTCTTCTGAAACAAACAAGAATGTTTCTTTCAAAAGCACTATTTTCAACCGATCCTTCGATCTTCCTCAGTGTGAATGATGAAAACATGAGTGTAGGGCTGGCGGGGTCAACAGCAGGAGGACCACGGGTATAGCCATTAAGGGTAAGATCTATTTGAATATGACCCTTCCATCATTTTTGATTTGGAATGGTCAGCAACTTCTGTTGCCTCTATTCAAAACCAAGTCTTTCATAACACTTTGAATTGGACACCCACACGTCCCATGAACACACTCGCATATGTGAACATACGTGTATATACACCCGCGCACACTACCACGTATGCTCCTTAACGTCTTTAATAAGTCATTATAAAAAAATTTACCTCAAAACGAATATATATATATATATATATATATATATATATATATATATACTAGCAAAAATACACGTCGTTGACTGGGTTATAAAACAGCCTACACAAAATGGATTCTGATTTATGAAAGTATGATGGGTTATGAAAAGGAAGGGTTGTAATGAGATAGCTTCGAATTTGGTGGTATCAAAACCAAAGCAAAATATGATGAAAGTAAAAATAAAATAGATAAACTCCATAATTTATTATACCATACCTGTTCACACTGAAAAACTTATCACAATATTCTGTGGATCTATATTAAAAAACCTTCTTAAACTTTGTGACATATTTCCATTCTATGGAGGTCAGGCGCGAACGAACACCCCATAATTTTATTATACCATATTTCTTCAAACTGAAACATAATTATCAAAGTATACTTACGCAGATAGATATGAAAAGTCTTTATTAAAGTTTGTGCGTATTTCCATTGTATGGAGGCCAGGCGCGAACACAGACCCCACAATTTTATTATACTATCCCTATTTAAGTTAAAACATACTTATCAAAGTATTCTTATGTACATCTATATCAAAAACACTTGTAAACGTTTTTTATTTAATTTTTAATTTTTTTTATTTCCATACTTTGTGGACCAGGCAAGAACACAGACCCCACAATTTTAATGAACCACTGTTCTGCCAGACCAAACATACCCATTCCTGTGTCTCGACATATCTATCATTATATGCAATCATCGACATACAGTCCTGTTTCGTTGTATCACAACTCATCAGTGCCGCTAGAATAGCATCTTTCCCAAGCCAAGGATTGAACCTAGAAACGTCGTGTTGACAGTCGGTAGTTCTCCCACTCGACCGTGGAATCGACGCCCGTAAATAAGTCGTCGGAATGTCTATTTAAATTGACACCCGCCACCACTTTTATAGTGCTCAAATCGCCTGTATATATACATTCTTTTTGAGGTACAAAATTTTATAATGGCTTAATAAAGACTAATTTACACAATGATTTTAAAAAATGAGAAAGGGCTAACTAACCGGGTTTCGTCCGTCGCCCAACAGAGCCAAATCGAGGAAAAATTATGATAAAAAATATATTGTCATGAACATTGCTGACGAGAGAAAAAATATTATTGGAAAAAAATAAACGGGGAACAAATTAAATAAAAATCAAATTAATATATATATATATATATATATATATATATATATATATATATATTGTTTGTTTTGGTTTTAGCGATATATTTTGCATGAATTCAATTATTTACGAAAAATAATTTTATATATATATAATATAAATTTAACCTGTTAGATTAAATGCATTCATATATGTATGTATGTACGTATGTATGTATGTATATATGTATGTTTGTCGGTTTGTTTGTATGTCTGCCTAAAACTTTCAACAGGGCTGACAGATTTTCACGAGATCCTTATCGTTTTGAAGCTCCGCCCTTCGGACGATAAATATCGAAAAATTGAATTGATTGTCATTTTCTATTCCATATTTAAACTTTACCATATTACTTTTCATGCTCCCATTTTTATTGTAATATATATATATATATATATATATATATATATATATATATATATATATATAGAGAGAGAGAGAGAGAGAGAGAGAGACTGAGAGAGAGAGGGAGGTAGAAAGAGAGAGACGTAGGAAGGGGGAAAAGAGATAAAAAAAGATAGAGAAAGCATACTATCTGTCTAGTCATATTTTTATCAATTCGCAACCCACATAAACAACCATTGCAGAATCAAAACAAAAAATCTGGCAACTAACTTCATCAAAATTAATTAATGTTTGTTATTTGGAGGAGGCAAAAGATTCCCTCCCCTATCCCCACCCGTCTTCAGGGTTCAAAAAGATGACGAGTACGATAGGGGAGGGGGTCATCACTGTGAGGAAAATGGTTGAAGGCGTGCCCAATTGCTCCGGTACATTATCCGGACCGCTGCGTATTTGAGAAGGTATAAATTAATTCCTCTGTTGACCTGGGCAAGAATTCAAGGATTCCCTCTTTTTGGTCATATGAAGGGGTAGAATGTCAAGTACCTCCTAAAATACCACAGCGCTTCATACATATATCAATATTTGTTCTGGAATGCTTGCACGTACGTGTAAAGTTTCCTGCGTCTTGCCATATATATATATATATATATATATATATATATATATATATATATATATATAAGTAGGTTGTAGTTTGCTTGAAGCATTGTTGAAGAAAATTATAAGGTAAAATTAAAAGCCAAGAACAATGCGAGATTTTTTTTTTATATAGAGTAAAATTAAATGCAAACAAAAGAAATAAAATTCTTTTTTTTGTTGTTTGTTTTTTCTTTTTCACACAAATTTTAACTCTAAACAACAGTAATTTTTTTTTTCTGTTGTATTCAATGGTGATATAAATCTCAATATATTTCAGACTTATTAGTCCATTTTCAAGAGAAGACAGCGGAAGAGTGTTCAAAATTGGAAAAGTAGCCGCAGAGTTTGCCACGTGATACCGCGAAATATAGAACAAAAA
>NC_136525.1:49887909-49897909 GCF_053919585.1 Euprymna scolopes
AAAAAAAAATACATGGGAGAATAAATAACCTTGACGGTGTGTTTGTGAAAAGCCTCTTTAAAAATTCACTGATAATATTTGGTCTGCAGAGTATTATATATACGGTATGGGCCTGTAGTACACTTTCAATGTTGTTTTATTCGGTATGAATTACTGTTAATAGGGGTCAAAATTGAACACAAAATTGTTGATCCTGGAAGGGTAAGTCAAATGAAACATTATTTTTTCCGTGACTTTTTTGCATGCGATAAAATTACAATTCCTAAATCAAAGTCGCTTAATTTTGAACTTTTTCTGTCTGCCTGTCGATGGCTCAAACGGACCGACACTGGAGAGATATATAACGATTAAGGCATGAGTGCTAAACGTTCATGTTTCGATTCTAGCGGATGGTAATCAAATCAAGTACTTTTGAAATTATTACTATATATTCGACTAGCAGGGTGACCTGACTTCATCCGGGATTGAATAATGATAAGTCTATTTTATAACTCTATCAAAGCAGGATAAGTCCTTTCTAGCAGCTTCTGCCCAAATGTGGCAACAATACTCCATCCTTGGACGTACCTGGCTCTTATATAGATGGAAAATTGCATCGGCAGTGAGATATCTACTGGATCGATAGAAGGATCGCACAATTTCTCCAACGGCCTTGGCAGCGGATTTGATGTATGTGTTCCATTTAAGATCAGAAGTAAATTGCAGACCTAGAAACTTGTCAAAACATGAGGCCTTCCCAAGACGAGATACATTCTCCAGTAAACCATGTTACGAAAATGTATTTTGTGAGTAGTTAGTTTCCTTGTAGAGGTTTTACGTTTAGACGTACCCTATTCTTCTTCATGTTGAGCCTGATTGATGATCGGTTGGTTTATGCGAATGTGTAGGTCTACTTTCATGGGAGGACGCAGATTACAACGTGAGACAGCTTCTATGATCCGAATGAGTAGGGCGTCAATATAAGAGCGTACGCTTAAGTACTTTCAATTGATTTTAATTAACTTTTTCAATAAATTCGCAAAATGCAGTTGTTTAATTCATCACGCGCATAAAAACGACTCATGTAGGTTGAAAACGTTCGCGGCTATGGTGAATTTCTTTAAACAGTCAAACAGAACGTTCGAACATTAGCCCGCCAAATGGGAAAGATAGATTACAAGAGAAACAAACCATAATTATCCCTGCTGTTTAAGGAAACATGCATACATATATATATATATATATATATATATATATATATATATATATATATATATATTGTGTATATTTAGGCAGCATTTTCTCATTTAGACAAATATTATTGAATAGCACGGAATTATTCTGTTTTAAAATTTTTCTTTTTATCTTCTCCAATCTCTGAATAGTCCTTTTTGTGTTCTTCTCGAAATTTTATACGTTGGATCCATAATCAAGAGCGCTTTCGACAGAAGTACTTCTATCATCCTCAGGCATATTGTAGAAATAAATGTAGGGATTGTTTTTTAATTTCTTTATATATTTTTTCTTCCTAGTCACGTGGTAATTTGTTACAAGTTAAGTGGGCGGACTTTTTTTTTTTTTTTTTTGCATATATTAAACAGATTTATATATACAAACACCTATATACATTATTAAACATTTATCCCAAACATTTCAATATGTTCCGGCTGCACTCGTAATTAATATTATTTATTTGAGGCTTCTTTGTTTTAATGTACAATGCTTCGGGTATTCTTAGCCTATTTACATTTCTCTCACTCTGCAATACTCTTGTATTTTCTACCATAATTCTAATTGTATATATAAATGTGTTTAATATATGTAAAAAAAAAGTCCACCCACTTAACTTGTAATAAATTACCGCGTGACTAGGAAAAAAATATATATATATAAGTAAATTAAAAAACAATCCCTACATTTATTCCTACAATATGCCTGTGGATGATAGAAGTACTTCTGTCGAAAGCGCTCGCGATTATGGATCCAACATATACAATTTCGAGAAAAACACAAAAAGGACTATTCGGAGATTGGAGAAGATAAAAAGGAAAATTGTAAAACAGAATAATTCCGTGCTATGCAATAATATTTGTATATATATATATATATATATATATATATATATATATATATATATATATATATATATATATATATATTTCTTGTTGATTATTTTATTTTTATACTGTTATGTAATGTCGTCGTCTAGAAGACTTATTTTCTGAGAATGTCGCCCTTATTTTACTTAACAGATAATATTTTTATTTATTTTTTTTATTTTATTTTTTATTTTATTTTTTATTTGTATTTTATTTTTTATTTTTATTTTATTTTTTATTTTATTTTTTTATTTTTATTTTTATTTTTTTAAATTCTATTTCTATTTTCAAAACACTAATCTTAATAATAAACACAATAAATTAATATATATATAGTCCATTTTACAAATAATAGTGGCTACATATTTGCATACATGCTTACGCTGTGACTCTATTACAGGAGCAGAGTCTTCTGGACTGATGTTTTCACAAAAAAACAAGATTGTAAATATCACAATGTTTTTTTTTTTAATTTGAACAAATCTTAATAAGAAAAAAAAATAGCAAAATAGATATTATAGAAGCCGGGGTTGGGGGTACGAGGAATGAGACGATGAATGAGACGATGAATGAGATAGAGTGCTTAAAATCTTGGAGGTTTACACTGTTATACTAAATACTATTTGTTAATAAAAAATAAAAACGTTGCTTCTCTAAAAAATTTGCAGCAGAAACATGTATGCACATATGTAGCCAATAATCTTTGTATAAATAAAACAATATCTATGTGTGTGAGTGCGTGAGTGTGTACGCTTGTCTTTCCTTGTTACTTACCCGCAGCTAATATATTACGGTATCCATTTCCCAACGATAATTCTCGAAACCACAGTTTCTGATGAGCTACTTAGCGGTAATTGCTCTGAAAGGATCCCGCCTCCCTAATTCCAAACTCACATCCACAACCACCTGCCCGCAGATCTCAAGGAAAATCTTATTAGCCCAAAGAATTCTACTGTCATCACCCTAACCCAACGCCACGTCGTCCCAGCTTCAGTGGAAGAATCGACCAATTACCGAAATTTCTTTGCATTCAACGAAATTCCTCGATACCTGGACGAGAGCTTCGTCCGTAGGTTGCTCTGCCAATTGCACTTAACAGAATAGCAGATTCTTTGGTCCGGAACGTTTACAATTAAACTTGCATTATCGTCGATGGTTTAATTATGAGCGGTGAATTATGGCACGGCATATGTACGACAACTGCTCCTGCTCGCGTTATTTCGATGATTTGGACTAATATTCTCAACTTGTGCGAATTTTTCACTAATGTAATCGTCATCATCATCACCACCACCAGCACCATCATCATCATCATCATCATCATCATCATCATCATCATCAGCAGCAGCAGCACCACCACCACCACCACCACAATCATAATCATCATCACGTTAGTCGAAATCATCATCATCATCATCATCATTATAACCACGATCACCATCACCATCACTATCATCATCACGATAGTCAAAATCATCATCATAATCATCATCACCATCGTCATCATCATCATCATCATCATCAGCAGCAGCAGTAGCCTCATCATCATAAGCATCATAACCACAATCACCATCACTATCATCATCACGATATTCAAAATCATAATCATCATCATCATCAGCAGCAGCAGCAGCAGCAGCATTGGCAGGAAGACATGGCATTTGTTAAATGGACTCTTTTTTCAACTTTTCATCAAGGATGGGGTGGTTGTTATCTCACATGTTGAGTTTTGTTCTTTTTTATTCACGTCCGTTTACATCATCATCGCCGTTGTAATCCTCATCATTATCATCATCGTCAACATAATCATCATCATCATCATCATCATCCCGATCGTCAACAGCATCATCATCATCACCACCATTATCATCGTCCTCATTATCAGTTTGACTTTTACTCCTGATCTTAAATGGAACGCATACATCAAGTCTGTGGCCAAGGTCGCTGGGAAAATGGTGGGATCCTTCTACCGCTCCAGAAGATATCTCGCTAATGATGCAATTCTCTATCTATATAAGAGCCAAGTACGTCCAAAGATGGAGTACTGCTGCCACATCGGGACAGGAGCTGCTAAAAACAGCCTGTCCTGCCTTGACAGAGTACAAAATAGACTTCATGGCTTGGTGGGGGATGCCCTTTTCTCTTCCCTGCAACGTCTTTCCCACAGAAGAAACGTTGCAAGCCTGTCTTTGTTCTATCGTCATTTCCATGGCAAGTGCTCGTCTGAGCTCCATTCTCTGGTTTCCCCTCGCCAATCTGTTTCAAAAAACACCCAACTAGCTGAAACCACCGTCAATAACTTTCCCCACTCCTTATCTGTGCCTAAATCAAAACGTAGATTCCACGAACAAAGCTTTTTTCTTAGAACTGCACGCATGTGGAACTCTGTACCGTTTGCCTGTTTCCCTCCCGACTTCAACCTGGATGTCTTCAAGTCCAACACAAACAAATTCCTGATGAACCGCCCCCTAAGTAATGAAACCTTACTAATTCTCCAATACTATTGCTACACTATCCCATTGATTACTGTACACACAATAACCCTTATCCACGAGTGGCCATTGGGCCTTGATAAGTGTAAAATAGAAAAAAAGAAGGTGGGTTCCCTCTATTACACCTGAGAGCATCCTGTACCTCTACAAGGCCACCATTCGCTCATGCATGGTGTAATATTGCCACATCTGGGATAGTGCATTTGCCACTAGCCTTTCCCTCTTAGATAGCGTCCAAAAGAGGGTGTCTAATATAATAGGTCCCACTTTATCAGCTAGGCTCAAACCCCTGTCCCATCGCCGCAGTGTTTCATATCTGTGCCTATCTTAATGGAATGTGCTATAATGAACCCCTTTCACTTGTGACCCACTAACGTATAAAACCCCGAAAAAAAAGAACCGCTTAGCAACAAAATCACACCCCTTCAATGTTGAGAAAGTTTATGTCCGAAAGATTTATACTCTAACAGATTTTTTTATTCCTAGAACAGCTAGACTTGTGAATTCTCTTCCTGCTGTCTGTTTTCCTAACTGTACTGAAATGCAGAAGTTCAAATCCGACGTAAACCAAAATCTCTCTTAGGCATCATCTCAATTAATAACCACTTACTTCCAAGTGGCAATGTGCCTTGTTTGGGGTGAAAGTGATTAAATTGACAAAAAATGTTTAATTGTGATTAAATATTTAAATAGGCAACGATGAAAACAAATGTATAAGAAATAAATATTACCAAAGGCAAGATACTTACCTGGAAAAGTTTTTTTATGTGTGTTTTAACTGACTTTAACGTGTGTTCTCAGTGTAAAACGCCTGTAATGCTAGGTGCTTAAGTTAAAAACAAAACAAATATGGCGTCATGATGCTCTTGCTTTGAAGTCTTGAGATTCGCCTAAAACTCAAAAATAAATTTAAAAAAAAAAACAATTATACGAGAACACCACCAAGTAATAACCACTCTAACAATTTTTGGATGGAATTCTATCAGTAGATATTTTATTTATTTTTTTGAGATTTTGAGCGAATCAAGGGACTCCATAGGTCATTACAAGACAGTGCTTTGCGACGTCATAGTTCTGGGATGTCATAATTTTGCAAAGACAGTCACTGTAGACGGTGGGTTGTGCAAACAAACTTGCTAGAGGACAAGCAAGCAAGTTATATCCACAAAAAATTATTAGCGGGGAAAGGATTATAAACGTAACGTAGATTTGGTCATTAATATTGTTAACGTTTTTACTATACGAGGCGCCTTCAATAAGTTTCCAGACTTTTTTTTTTTTTGTACTGGCGTTTTAAATTGTCGTAGACTCTTGAAAATTCAGTATGTTATTGCTATACATCTTATGAGACGACTGACCATTTTTTTTATGGTTTCAGGTTCAAATGAATAGCTACCTCAGGAATTTAAGAATGCAGCTTACTAAATCTTAATTGTCACGGCTGGTGGATTTCAAAAATGCAATCTGGACGTGAGGAAAATTCGGAAGAACGATATGCAATTAAATTCTGTTTTCAAATATAGAAAAAAATGCCAAAGAAATGTATAGAATGACGCAGACTGCTTTGGACCATCTTGCATGAATCGGGCATCAGTTTTTGAATGCCATTACAGATTCAGGGAAGGCAAAGATTAGATGAGAGATAATGAGAGGTGTGGTAGGAGTAAGGGTTGATTGGCCAAATAAAAAATTTCATGGATAAGGATCGTTTTATGTCTAGAGACAATACGTGCACAATTTAATGTCAGTGTAAAAACTGTACACACAATTATTTGCGAGGAACTGGAGATGGGGAAAAATGTGCGAATTTATTTGTATTCACTTTCTTGTACAATATATTCCTCTCTACTCTCTGTGTGTGCCCGTTAGTGTGAGTCTGCTTGTATGTGTGAATTCATTCCTTATAAACTTTAAAACGGCTGAGCCGATTTATTTTTGAATATTTTTGAAATTTGACAAACATGTACTTTATGGGTATAACCATTTTTTTTTTTAAATCGATCATCCAAAAAATCCAATCAAAGGACTGATCCAATTTTTGACCAAAGTTAACACCTTTATACAGCTTAACATTACAAGTTAATGTATATTTAACGTTCTATATATATATATATATATATATATATATATATATATATATATATATATATATATATATATATATATATGAGGTGTCTTCAATAAGTTTCCAGACCATTTTTTGTGTACTGGCGTTAAAAATTGTCATAGACTTTTGAAAATTCAGTATGTTATTGCTATACATAGGACTGACCATTTTTTATGGTTTCAGATTAAAATAAACAGCTACAGCAGGAATTGGAATACACCTTAATAAATCTTGTCTCAGCTGATGAATTTCAAATACGCAATCTGGACGGGAGGACAACTCGAAAGGACGATATGCAATACAATTCTGTTTCAAAATATGGACATAATACCACAGAAATGTATAGAATTCTTCAGACTGCTTTTGGACCATCTTGCATGAGTCGAACATCAGTTTTTGATAGGCATTAGAGATTCAAGGAAGACAAAAAGTATGTGAGGGATGATGAGACTTGTGGAAGGAGTAAGGAAGTCAGAACACCAGAGCTGATTGGCCAAATAAAGAATTTCATAGATAAAGACCGTTCTGTGTTTATAGAGACAATAAGTTTGATATCAGTGTGGGAACTGTACTCACAATTATTCAGGAGGGAAAAATTGTGCGAATTTTGCACAAGGATACGCCGTCCTTGTCACAGACTCCTTGACAAATACATTGCTCCACCTTCCTTTATTTGTATTCACTTTCTTGTACAATATATTCATCTCTACTCTGTGTGTGCCCGTTAGTGTGAGTCTGCTTGTATGTGGGAATTCGTTCCTTATAAACTTTAAAACGGTTGAGCCGATTTATTTTTTAAATTTAACAAACACTTTATGTGTATGCCAATCTTTTGAAAATCGATAATCCAAAAATCCAATTAAAAATAGGACTAATCCAATTTTGACCAGAGTTAACACCTTTATACAGCTTAACATCACAAGTGCATTTGAAAAGTTGAATGAACACACCAGCAGCTTGGTATAGTGTTTAAAATCAAAAGCAGGTGCTTTGATATGACAGTGACGCGTTCGTAATAAATGTTAAATAAACTGAAAAGGGTTGATATGCCGTAAAAACAAAAACAACAAACCAACCTTACTGCTGATTATATAAAACCGTCGTATATAATGGCTTTAACTTAAGTTAAACATTCAGAAGTCAAGTATCATGATTCAATTGTATCTAAAGAGAATCATTTATTACGAACACGTCGCTGTTATTGGATCAAGTCGAATCCAGTGATTTGAAGAAAATTTTTTAATAGAATGTATTTTTTTTTTTTTTGTAAATCGGTTTCTATTTAAACTATAGTTGGGACCCTAACAGGTATTACCACTCCGAGTGAGAGTGGACCTGGGAGCAATAGCAATCAAGGGGTCGCTCCACACTCCTCAAAGCCCTCAAGCCGGGGCCTCACCATCGGATATAGTTTAAGGTTATATCCCGGACCCAGTTTAAGGTCATATCCAGGATCCAGCAATAAAGGGGTTTCCACAATGCAATGTAGATTACAATGTAGTCACTGCGGTGTGTCCCGGGCTAGAGCAGGTAATGGATCTCAGGTAAGCACGTTCAGAAATGTGACTTTTGATTATTCACTAAGCTCAAGGAAAACGGTAGAGGCTGTCGTTATGAGAGAACTAGGGAGATGAAGACAGTGGCGAGGCTCACTGACACACTCACACAAGAGAACTTCCACGGGGCTTTCAAGAAGTTGTTGAAACGGTATAAAAAGTGCATGGCAGCTGTAGAAGATGAATTCGAAGGAGAGTAGGGTTTCATGTGTTAAATATAAAAAAAAGAAAAAGTGCCCATACAAAGTCTGGAAACTTATTAAAAGCACTTCGTATTCATAAACTATTCCTGTCAAGTATCTTTGGTTTTTGGTTTCCTGCGCCAGTAAATCGAAATGTGTTACCAAGGCGGAAATTCGCATAAACAGGTTCGGGTTTATTTCATGGATGAAGTGCCAGGTGTTGGCTGAGGACATGTAGGCAGTGGGGACGCACAAATGAGTAGGAGTTTTTTTTTTTTTAAGTAAAGGCACAGAGCAATGTAACGAGAAGGCAATGATAATCAATTAGATAAGAGGAGATCCTTAGAGAAATCAGAACTAAGTGGTTTTCGCAAACGGCGCAAAACGTCACAGTGTAAATTAAGCCTCATTTCAGTTTCCCCGTTCCGAGATTAATCCAAAACTACGTTAATTTTTTTTTACATACACAAACACGCGCGCGCGCGCACACACACACACACACACACACACACACATATATATATATATATATATATATATATATATATGAGCGTGTGCGTACAAATATATGAGTACATATGTATATATGATGAAAATGATGGAAATAGTATTCCGACAAAATAGAGAAAATTAAAAGGAACAAACCGTATTATGTGTTCATCAACGTTTAAATAAATAAATAAATAAATAAATAAATAAAGACGAAACGTTGATGAACACATAATATGGTGTGTTCCTTTTTATTTTCTCTATATGCATATATGTATGTACATATGCATATATATATACATATACACATATATATATGTAGATATATACATATATATATAAGTATATACATTGTTAGCCAATCAAGTTCCTAGTTGTAACCGCGCCCAATCCTTATCAGCCAATAGACGGACACTAACAGGACAAAGGTATATTGACATATATAAACTCATATATATACTTAAATACGTGCATGTGTACATATATCTATATCTATATATATATACATATATGTACATATATACGTACATATATATGTATGTATGTATGTATGTATGTATGTATGTAGGTATACATATATACAGCCGTATATGTACTTATATATATATATATGCATTTATTTATGTGTGGCGTCAAATTTTGTTTATTTTGCCTACGGTGCATTTTCACGGAAAGCACTCTACCTAAGCGCTAATTGGGAATAATCTTCCCTCAGCAGTATTGATAGAATATTTATCTAAAATACATTATGTAACTATAATCTTATCTTGATAATACATGTATAAATTATCCTATTCTTGGATGTGCTAACTTTTGTTACTTTAATGCACCTAATACATTTTCCAATTATTTTTTTTAACAAAAACTTTATCTAATTTTTTTTTTATTGTAATATTATGTCACATACTGTCATGATTTACTAAGCTAATATTTACAATGATCCTAGATGAGATACCCGACGTTGCCCAGGATTTAATAAATATCAACTAATGTTAAACACTAGGTACTTTTATTGCCATCAAGATCGCTGTAATCGCCTATTTTTCAATCGAATAGATTGGCTACCTACTCTAGTCAGGGACACACAACAGTGACT